>NW_022706946.1:34243-39026 GCF_011630105.1 Anneissia japonica
TTTCACACTGAAGGGTGTGTACGACATCAGTAATGTTATGTCAATTCCAAGAATGTTTAAGGTTATATCGGTTGATAAGGAATATATTGATTAGGCCTATAATAGCAAATTGCATCAATTTATTTTGCAAAAACAAGGTTTCCAGCTTCAGAGGGGCGGAACATCCCCTGTCCGCACAAGGGCACACATTGGCGCTAATACCAGGCGCGTAATAGGGGTCTTGGGTCAGAGTGGGTATTTATTTTTTAATTTTTAAAATTTTTTTATTTCAACCATCTTTAAAGAGGGTAACCCTTCTTGTTTAGCCCAGTAGGTTAACTGATATTCAGGGGCCCTCTTTAATAAAATTAAAGAACAGTACAAACAACATCATTACAACATCATAACAACAACAACAACAACAACAACAACATACTAAACTAAACTAAATATAAGCATTTTCATCATGGTTTTATTTATTACAAACACATTCTTTCACCATCTATACACATTGAGGCCCTTCTTTTAGGTTAAAATGATCTATCTTAAATTTGTCATCCTTGAGTTTAGGACTATTATGTGTTAACTTAAAAGGATAAAACTAAAAAAGCCCTAAAAAATGCGCGCAAAATATTTTTGTGTTTTCAATTCTAATTTCGTCGGAATTGATGAAAACTCCCTAAGATGTGCAATTTATAGAGGAAATTGGCCTACCGTAACAAGAAATGCGCGCAAAGAATTTGAGAATTTTAGGCACTTTCAGAGGATGAATTTGTCAAGGGGTGGGAAAAGATTTTCCAAAGATGGATATTTTCCCCTTGTTTCCGGTGTTTTTAATTCTAATTTCGTTGGAATTGATCAAAACTACCTAAAATGTGCAATTTTTAGAGGAAATTGGGCCATGTTAACAAGAAATGCGCGCGAAATTTGAGGTTTTTAGGCACTTTCAGGGTTTATATTCAATACGAAATTTTTAGTTGGTTACAGATAACCAAGCATTGATCACTATATTTGGCCCAAAGAGGGGAGTTCCTTCGTTAGCAGCAGAGCGACTTCAACGTTGGGCTGTCATACTGATGGCACACCAGTGTGATATCAGATTTCGGAAGTCAGAAGAGCATGCAAATGCTGGTATGTTGTCCCGTCATTCTATTGAAGATTCAGAAAATTTGGCAATGCAGAATTATCTATAAATTATTTTTCGATCACGGATGACTTGCCTATATTAGCTACAGATATTTGTACGAAGACTAAGAAAGATATAATTCTAAGTGAGGTCTTCAATCACATAAGAAACGGGTGACCTAAGTCAAACAAGGGCCCATGTTGATTACTTTGAGTTTAATTGGAATGATTATTTGATAATGGTTGACTCTTATTCTAAGTGGATCTTTGTAGAATTAATGCATTCTACGACAAGTGTTAAGAAAATTAATGTTTTGAGAAATTGGTTCGCAATTGTTGGAATACCAGCTGAATTGGTGTCCGACAACGGACCTCAATACAGGTCCGAAGAACTTGAACTGTTTTTATCAAAGAATGGTGTGCAGTATACTGTTGTTGCCCCTTATGACCCAGCCTCCAATGGGTCGGCTGAGCGCAGTGTTCAAATTGTAAAAAACGCTTTAAAGAAGTACATTGTAGAGAATCAGCTGGGGAGGGATGGTAAAGTGCCAATAACTGTAAGGCTAAACAATTTTCCTCTTATCATATCAGATAACACACCAGTCTACCATGGGTCAGTCATCATATGACATGATGTTTATACACGCTCCACGGAGTAGGTTTACCTTGTTAAATCCTAATGCGATAGTAAAAGGGAAGCAGAAACAAATTGCAACTGGAAAACCAGTTCAGAAGGGAGTTTGATGTTGGTGCAACTGTTGGTGTTAAAAATAACAGAGGTGGTTTGGTTAGGTACCGTATGTGAAAGGCATTATCCTTTAAACGGTTGGGTCCATTGACATACTTGGTTCGAGTAGGAACCACAATTAGATACTGTCATGTGGATCATTCATTGCCAAATGTGCCTGAACCTAATACACAATTACCGGTCGAACCGAATGAGAACAGACCACCTGTTCCCTTGCGCAGATCCCAGCGAAAATGTGAAGCAGGGATAAATTAAACTTGTAGTGCATGCAGTACTGTAATACTGTACCGTGTTCTAGTAAAAGAATGCGGGGAGAGTGTAGTCCTACTTACTTCGCGTAGTAGTTCCTGTACTACAAAATGTGATGCGTATGCGCGCAGCGAATGTATATCGCGTGCACATGTAATTAGGCACTAACGTGGTGGCCAACGTGTATCCTAGTTCTTGGATCCCGGCTGCCATGAGTAAAGACGTGTGTTATTGTTATTGAGTTGTTGAATAAAAGTTGTTGAACCCACGGCCTGGTTCGGTCTCTTCTTCTGTAGCATTGGATTCACTCAACTACATAGCAGCTGGCAGGGAATTAAATTACAACATCTTGAAACAAAACCATGCAGTCTGCTTTTTTATAATCTACACAATCAAAATGACATTGTAACTTATTGTACGTAGAAAAACATTTCATTCTATAATATTACAAACTGGTTTGTTAAAAGAATACAATAATAGTAAATATATCTTACCGTGAGTTTGCCAAAATAACAGTGTACCGATAAAGATCTGGTAAAAATAGTAATTATAATAAATTCGTTATACAATATCCAAGTTTTATATAATCTTTAATTGATCTATTTTAGATAAAAACCAATGTAGTTAAGACCACCATTTCGGAATATTTATTCACTAAAATGTCGAGATAAGCATGATTGTGAATGAAGAATTTCAAACAAATGGCTGCTTCTTAAACATTTGAACACCCGGCCGGTTGAAGAAGCGGTTTGACGCAGTTGGGGTTTCAATCCCTCGCTGTGCATTTCGCTTGTGTCCTTGAGCAAGGCACTTTATCTGCTTTGCTTTTCTCCATCCAGGAGTAGAAATGGGTACCTGGTGGGGCTGCCTGCTCCTGCAGTGCTGAATACCAGCAGCAACACTTTACGTATGTGGACCCAATGACCAGGGAAACGAATTGCCCTAATAAATGCCCATACCAACAGTACCAGTACCGTGTATTAATATACAATTATTAAATACACTTAGTAGGCCTACATTAAAAAGTGAAATTACATTTTAAATAATTATAAGACATAATCAGTATTACATTAAAATGAGTCCTCATTATTATTATTATTAAATTTATATTAATATTATGGCTACAAAATTGGTTTCATTTTGTGAAGCCTATAGTACAAAAAAAAAAACATATAACAAATCTTACGCTGTAAAGTTCCATTTTACAAGATTGAGTTGTGCAGGCCAACACGAATGGTACACGTCTCGTCAGTGAGCATTACCCAACTGGTCAGTATCAGGAGGATCCTCATTTTATATCATTCGATGATAAGAATCTAAACATCAGGCAATACAAATGTAGCATAGACATGCAAATACACACTTGATCGTCTCATCAAGAATTTTTACATTGATAATTGAGTATGTACAGTATTCATGACAATAGGCATAATCGACGTACGAAAGTTTATTAATTTCAAAGGATATTCATAGCCACAAGCTACTGCGATCAATTTTGAATTTATATAGTAACATATTAAAGAAATTTCAGGAATATCAATCTTCTAACACCATGGTATTCGTCAATTAAAACATTCTAAAGAAACTGATATGAAAATACTAAAAATATTAATAGAACATGTAGAACTGTTGATACACATACTTATGCCGGGTAAGACTACACTGGCTTACAGCATGTACTACGACGATAAGGGATCCCTAAATCATCGTAAGTGCCTTTGTTTTGCATAGATTTAATTGATCCAATATGTTTCCGAGAAAGACCAAAATGCAACAAAGTTATACAATATTCGACACAAGGGCGTACATAAGTGCAATATAATTATATTGATCAAGTCATTTAACAGGTACCGGTACCCGAAATTTCTTTAGACGTCGAAACAAGTAGAGTCTTTACAACCCTTTGAAACGATCATGTTAAGATTAGCACCCTACGTGGTCATTCTGCACTAGAATACCTAAACTTTTAGCCTCACTTACTTTAAATAAGGGTTAAATACATGATTACCTAATTAATTACAAGGATACAGGAGTGACAAATTTATAACAAACAGTGGTACAGTTTAGGGTTAGCGTTGAGTTTGCTTTACTCCAATCGACTAGATCATCAAAAAAGCTCTGCATATTAGATGTTTTGGTAAACTAAACTAAAGTCATCCACATATTTGAAATGATCCACTTATTGTGTTTGTACATGCATCGTTAGACCCTAATAAATGTCGCTAGCCTAATTATGTGCCTTGTGGTTCCACATTTAATATGTCCCTATTCTGAAAATTCACCATTTTATTTAACTCCCTGTCTACGGTCACATAAGAAACCAATTAACTAAGATAGAATTTAAGATCTGGTACCTAGTGATATCAATTTGTTTATAGCAGTATGGCATCAAATGGACCGGTTACTGATACATGTGTTTGGGGTGATTGCTTGAGTTTATTTGTGATCAGTTGAATGTCCTATTTGACGCTAGATTATTCAGTGTCAAAATTGTTTTCAAGCAATAGGGCACAATAATTACATGCCCAAAACTACATGCATGAACAAACTCATAACTAATAGGTGATTGGAAATACAATTTTGCTTGTTTACAAACTTAAGGACGTCAGCGTCACACACAATTCGAGCACTGCTATTATTGTTATTATTATTATTATTATTATTATTATTATTATTATTATT
>NW_022706946.1:39844-42447 GCF_011630105.1 Anneissia japonica
AAAAAAAAAAAAAAAAAAAAAAAAAAAATTATATCTGGACGCAGAGGGTAGTGCGATCTCAAATTACTGTAATGGCTAAGTCATATCTCAATTCGTATTTTAAATCATGTGAATAAGACAATTTATTGCCATAATGATAGAAAAGAGATGGGTTAAAAGCATTCACTAATATTGGAAAGTATCTGAAAGGATTTCGGTTTTTGCAAATTAAAAACAAGAGAATAGAAGGTAATTTGTATCGTTAATGTTTATGCACCAACTAGCGTTAGAGTTGATAAAGACGGCAGGGAACTAGATAGGCTGTATAAAGACCTACAAACAATTACACGAACATATAAAAATAAAACAATTATAATTATTTGCGGCGAAAATGCGAAAGTAGGTAAATATCAAGGTAGAGAAAACTGTCTAGGACAACATTCGAGAGGAATTAGAAATAATACTGGTCAGGTTCTCATTGATTTTTGTGAGACCAATAAACTTTTCATTACTTATAGTACATTCAAACATCCCGCTATACACATTCTCACAACAACGGAAACGCAGCGACAGTAGAAAGATTTAGTACATAGTCCAACAAAAGAAATAATTTGCATATGAAAAGAATTCTATTCTCTTCCCTCCTAATCCCCTCAATTCTATTGTTTAGGGCACTACTCATCGATATTTAGAACAATGGAAATGACCTTGTGACCTTAACTTCCGGTCGAAGACCTATTGTTTTCTTTTACCGGACCTTGAAATATGAATAATTAATTTATGACGTAGTGGTAAAACTGGATACGATGTTTTTCAATACATGTATTATATTTTTATTATGTCTATTGACGACCCTTTATAGCCGTTAATCCTATAGAAAATATGAATAATAAATTTATGACGTCATTTCGGACATGTCCGAACTTGTTTGTGTTACTACGTCACAGTCGATACGTCACCCTTTGTGATATGTGTATATAATTCATTGAGTAGAAAAAGATCAAGTTTTCTTATCTCCATTCAGCATGGTTGCCGGACAAGCAAAACAATTAAGCTTACATAGAATATAAAGCAAATGATAAAATTACGTGGGACTCACCGTTACTGTTTGCTGTTATTCGTATTGCTGAGCAGATCGAAAAAGAATATATTCCTGAATTGTCAACGTTTAGCGGTTTCTGTCCCGATCAGCTTATCACACGTTTGAAAGAAAAGTTTGCCGGAGAAGAAATTAATTAGAGCCGCATCATGATCTGTATCTTCTTTGCGCTTTAATTGCGAAGGGAAAGAGCGAGAACGAAATTTTTTAACTCAAGAAATATACGGGTGAATTCGTTATTGAAAGGTTTGGTGATTGGATCTCTGAGAACGGAGGCTGGGAAAGTTTTGTGTTTTTTAACGTCGATGTTTTTCCTGTAGATGAATCAACTACTGAAATCATAAAGTATGATTACTCTTGTTTTTGCTCTACCGGAATGTGTGACAAATGCATTTACCGACATTGCTGTCCGGATTGTTTCAACTGTCTTTCATAGGAATAGAAAAGAACTGAATTTTCAGTACTAAACTTACTACCAACTTACTAATGCACTGTCTTCTCGCCTTGAGATCCATCTAACAATAAGAGTCCTGGCTTCGGTCAATATTTAATTATCTTCATTAGGTGCTCTTTTTATTGTTGGAACGTTCTTAATTCTTTGTTTGCGTCTACCCTTTGTTTAACATAATGGCTTATCGTCTATTTGGTCACAGTTAATTTAAATCTAGCAGCACATCTTCAAATCCAAAGATCGATAGGTTACTTTCCTTACTTAGTTTCTAGTCTTTTAAACTTTGTGGGAACGCTCTTAATTCTGTATTTTAGATACTTAGATTATTTTGAACTCTGTGGGAATGTACCTGTTTTTTGGGGTTTTTTTTCGATAGTTTCTATCCCTAGTGATTAATCCCTAGTTTCTATATACACAGATGAACAAAGTGTGCTTAAATACAGATCGCAATGTAGAGTTTAGATTACTGTTTTCTTCATTTTCATACAGACTAGAAGATCTTCGTTTTGTTTGCTCGAGTTTAGTTTGATTCAAGATGCCTGAACAGGGGTTTCCCTTAAGGTTTTTTTTTAACTAGCCAAGTGGACCAGTAAATTAATATTTTTACTGGTCCTCAATCCCTTTCACTAGCCACTATCTTGCCAGCTTCGGAAGGCCCAAATACCATATTTTTGACATGCTAATCATGCTGCCCCTCCCCCCCCCCCACCGATGAAGTAACACTGACAGATACAGAAAAATCTTTCTGCTGCCTCTGTATGGGAAATTTTGCAGCGAAACATAAATACAGGAATCTATTTGTATGTACAGTGCACTTTCACAATACGATGTTCGGTTTCCGGAAAGATCGGTTTGTGGAACATTTCTATTGAATCCTTTCCGAATAAGCAGGCCAGTTAGGGCCTACCCTAGGCCTAGACGCGAAAAATAGGCTTAGCAGCATAGGCTAGCCCAGTAAATTCGGTATGACTAGCCTACAAAAAAAGTTAACATTTAACATATAATACGTACAGTACCTGTTGTTTAGCTGTATTGCACAGCAAATTGTATTACTGTACCAATAAAATGAATGCT
>NW_022706946.1:42456-45781 GCF_011630105.1 Anneissia japonica
ACTGTACCAATAAAATGAATGCTTTTATATTGTTTTTACGTGCATTTTCGGTCTGACATTTTTTCTAAACTGTAAACACAACACATCCTTCGTGGTCACGACGAAGCGACTTGTCAATATATGAGGTCGCGCCTCCTAAACTCTGCACGGTAATTGGTTAATTTTTTTCGTGGGGTTATGTTGCTGGGCAAAAATCCCATGTGCTTGGCTGTGGTGACGTCAGACCGCCCAAAGTTTCATAGTGCGTGACAGCTTGCTGGCAGGAACAAGCTTAGTGTAAACCGATAAATTTGTAATTAAACAAATTTATTAAAATGAATAAGAAACCCTTGTAGTTTTGTTTTAGAGTAAAATCTAAAATTTAATCTAACAAATTAAAATTTCATTCTCTGCAAATTCCCTCCGTAATTAGCAATGTTTTTTGGGGAATGTGAGTGTAATTTACATGTAGACGTACTAATATAATATGAATCTAATGACATACCGAATCCGAATTAAACGTCTACTGAAAAAGAGCCGTCGTAGAAACAGTTGCTTTGAGTTCCTTTTTCATTTCAGGTTGATTACAGTCGATTTTTAAGTATTCATAGGCGATAATGCATTTTATTAAAACAATGGAAGGCATAACTTTCACTTTATCTAACATTTTACTGGCGTGTTGTTTTAATTAATAGACAATCTCCATGGCAATGCTATTGGGACTGTACGAACGGTTCATTTACAGGGTGTGGTTATTGCGTTATTTCGTCTGGAAATCGTTGCGTTGTTTATTAACTTTTTGTCCCACGTTGCATTGTGGGATGGATACATGACATGGATGTTTTAAATTCACGGTGCTCACACAGACGGAAATCAACTTCTACTTGTCGCTATATCATGCGGAGAAGGTGATTTCCCTCTGTCTGTACGTCTAGCCATGGATTCCTCTATGATGCGTGATGTTATCGGTTCGTAGCGGACATTAACATTATAATAAACAGCAAATAGCGATCTTGTTGACATTATCTGTGTGAAATATTTTGTAAAGACATCGTTAAGAGGTGAATGATTAAAGCTTTGGGTATTTCGTCAGATTTTCATTGACATTTTAACTGGTCACGCGGACTTGTTATTGGGATAATTAACAGGTCCGCCATGCATTTTACTAGCCATTGGCCGGCGGACCAGCGTTATTTCGAACCCTGCTGAATATAGAACTTGTCCATTTTTTCCTAACCACAAAGTTAGAGTAACAAGATTTTGGAATCATTTTCACAAATGCAAGTTCAACTACGTTGGCGTCCCATGGGCACGACAATATGTCTGTAACCGGGGTCGTCGTGTACTTTCATCATCTCAGTGAGTCAAGTCACTTGTGAATAATATTAATATCCATAGCAAAAGTTATGGAGTAGTACGTAATGGGTTTAGTCTAGGAGTATTTTAGTGTCAACACCAAGGATAAGAATTGTTTCCAGTGGGGTCTTTCTGGTGATGAATTGGGCACTACACCGGGAATTACGCTTTTTTCAAAGGATGGCATAATGCAAAACCGAGGGAATCAAAAATCGAAATCTACAGGTATGAAAAACTGTAACATTAGGCCAATAGATCATCGAAGTCTCCATCTTACGATGTGAATATAATTCCATATTTCGGCTTAAACTGAGATAAAAATAATGACCTTTACTGTTGTTTTTCATTGGATCTAGATGTGTTCTGACCACATGGTAATGTTTACGTACGTACTTCCGCATTCGCTAGCCGTGTTACTCTGTCAGTTGATTTTGTGGTTTTATATGGATCGCCAAAAAGGCAACTTTCAAACACAGTCGATTTTCAAGCACACTCGTCTCATTTTACAGGCACAGCGGTTAAAAACACAGTCGATTTTCGTCAAGCACAGTCGGTTTTCAAATACAGTAAAACTTTGCTTTAGTTGCCCCCGACTAATGCTGTCTCATCTCATAGTAGTGGTTTCTAAATATTTTTATATTATGAAAAATGATATGAAACTGCTATCAAAACCTGTACATGAACCTGAATGCTAATTATCTAAGTTCATGACGCATGCTTTGTAAAGCATAAAACATGATCCTACCACTGCATTTATGACATTACGTAAAGAAAGTTGTTGTTGTCATACAGTAAATAAAAATAGAAGGAACGTGCGGCGTATATGTTGCATCCAATGGCAGATGTACCGTAATGAATGTAGTAGGCCTTACTACTGTTACACCATTAACATTCAGCAATTGTTATTATTATTATTATTTTTATTGTTATTATTATTATTATTATTTGGCGTATTTATTATTACTCTTACTACTATTATTATTTTAATCATTATTAATTAATATAAATTGTTTGAAATATAATGGTATTACATGCATTTTATAAAGAAGATTCAATTCATAAAACTAAATTAAATCACTGCCTCTACATATGAGATTTCTTATTGTATCACAATTCATTAGAATTGTAACAACAATAGTAGTTAAAAAATCAATAGTTATTACATGATCAATCTAAAAAAACCTGATGTAAGAATAAGCATCCACTAAAGCTAATTAATGCGATATCATATCTTTTAACTTGCTATTAACCAACATAATTAAAATCGTCATCGTATTATAACAAAAGATAATAAAACGCTTTAAAAAACATCTCCTATAGTAAAAATAGCTTGAATAAAACGTCTTTTAATAGCAAATCGAACAAACAACCACCGAAACACTAACATATAAAATATTTTCGTTTTCAAAATTTTATGTCACCGTTAAAATTGTAAGTAGATATCAGTGACAGAATTTCAAAGAGCGCCTCACGTTTACAATCAGTGCGTTATTTTGATTGAATGTTATGATTTGCTTTTAGTGTTATTATCTACCCATCGCCTATGTAACACAGCACGCCAAATAAACATCTTTGCTGTACAAGTTACCTAACATTAAGTAACTTGATCATACCACAGGACATGGTAGTATCTTCCAATTCTCATTTTTCTAATATAATATATGATTTTGAGGTCGTGTCGATTCCAGAATATGGTGTTGTAGAGTATCTATCCATCTGTCTTTGTTTAAAGTAGATGCATAATATATAATATAATGCTCTGGCATTTAAAGTTTTTTGATAATGGTGGCCCTATTACATTTTGGCGACCCAACCTCCATTCAAGTAATTTGTTCATGTATTTTACCTCATCTGGGAAACTGAATATTTTTTGAATGTCATGTTTAATAAGAACCGATGAGACATTATTATCAAATTGTGGAATTATAAAACGTAGTGAATAATTAACACAGTGGATTATTTACCTTTGTTCCATTGATTTATATATATA
>NW_022706946.1:46068-55664 GCF_011630105.1 Anneissia japonica
TATGTGTGTGTGTGTGTGTGTGCAACCAATGCAAAAAAAATACTAGCAATCCTAATGGCAAAGCAATTGAATAAATAAACAAAACCAAACTAGTTGCTAAGTGTCGCCACAACAACAAATTACCAGTCCGTACTAAACACAATAAATAGCATCAACACCTAATCACAATTGCCCGATGATCGCCATTAAGCGTGAAACTATATGCTCTACAGTAGAGTATTGAGCACTTTAGCAGCTAATACTAAAGTACCCTATGTGTTTTTATTATTAGAGTTTTAATGCTTAACATATGAGCGAGTATCGTTGTTAGTTGCGATGCATCGAGATCTATAGTACTGTTTCAACGCGCGTGCGCAAAAGAGAGTGAAAGATCAATTAGAGCAGCGAATGGGATTTAGCAACGAATAGAATTTAACCAGGCAGCAAAGATTTCCAAGATTCAGTTCACACACAGTGGCTACCAGTAGTTTAACTCCTCTCTAAGTTTTATTACTGTCCATTTAGCAAACGATTGCAATAATGATAGCGATATGATAATTGATAATTATTATGCTCTACAGAGTAATGAGCACTTTAGCAGCTAATACTGAAGTACCCTATGTTAAATTGTTATATATGTATATTAGGAGATCCCAGCTGGTCGATTTAATGCTTAACATATGAGCGAGTATAATATTGATCCGTTCTTTGCGATGCCTCGATGACTAGTACTGTTCAAAAACACGCGCGCAAAAGAAAGTGAAACATCTGTTGATTTAATTAGAGAATCGAATGTAATTGAGCAGCGAATAGAATTTAACCAGGCAGCAAAGATTTCCAAGGCTCAGCGCACACACAGTGGCTACCACTAGTTTAACTGCTCTATATATACTGTCCATTTAGCAAACTATTTTAATAATGAAAACTAATTTATACGTTATTATGTATTCATTATAATTAAAAATATGATTTATTAAGTTGGTGCATTTTAAACAAAAATATATTAATGTATTAAATCATATTCAGTATATGTAAACAAAGTTATGAACACCTTATCAGGCTCACAGCTTCATTACCAAGTTTATGCAAATTGAAAGTGTTGGATTTGATACGCCGGTAGACTGTAAGTTCCTTTAATTCTTTAACGTGTCTGACTTCACGATTTTATATATAGCACCAATGTCTACCAGAGGTGTGTTCCACGCACTTTTCAGCTTTCTGGATATAGAAGGAGATACCGTATTTATTCGAATATGGCATTTATTGTTAAGAAGAGCTTTTAAAGAGGGTGTTTATTCGAGGGAGGCGTAATGTTTTTGGGTGTAAAATGGATACGTATACTCAAGTAAACACCCATTAATGTCACTGTAAATGTGGAACAACTACAAATGTTTACCCTGTATTGTTGGGTGACCATAAAGACATATTGATCCAAACCATGTTAGCATAATGTAATTCTACTGGAGTAGAACATTACTACAAATGTGTTGACAACGATAATGCTTCCATTAGACTTGTTTACCGTCGTTTAAAGGGGGTGGGGGAGTGGGGTGTGGAGGTGGCGTTTATTCCAAATGAGGTTATAGAGGGGAAATTTATCAGAGGGGCGTTTATTTAAAGCGGATAAAACACGGGGAAACAGCAAGTGGAATAATGCAATGAATAATGTAAATTGAAACGTAACAGAAACGTATAGAGGGGAATGAATATATATATATATACTGTATATATATTATATGTCAGTTTGTAGGCGCCCTCGTCCTTGTTGAGACGTGTCTTTTCCCCCTTCTCCGTATCCAAAAGGTGGCTTAAGGAGTCTATTTGGATACGGAGAAGGGGGGAAAAGACACGTCTCAACAAGGACGAGGGCGAATACAAACTGAATAAAATCTACGACCAACTCATTAAGCCCTCATCGGCGTATTCTTCAAATAACAACAAGAAAAGTATGAGTCGCCAGTCTGATATGAAGCCACTAGTGTAGTGGTGAAACGTCACTAATAAATATTGCGAGTACCATCAACATTTTATATTTGAATTGAACAAAGAATTTTGGATATCATCTTGTAGTTTAATATTCCAATTCTCAGTACAGCAGAAACATTCTAATTGACCATTTGCAACTACAGTCAAAGCTTCAGTACAGCAGAAACATTCTAATTGACCACTTTCCACTACAGTCAAAGTTCATTCCAAAATTGCCACATATACTGTATGCTTAGCGTCTGTCATTCTCAAACAAGAAGAGACCAATGGATACTCCAAATCAGAAGTCTTTTACCAGCTTGAGGACATCTGTATTCTTTACAGCAAGATTTTTAAGAATCTCAATTGAAGTGTCAAAAGATGTACTGTACTGTAATAAAGTTACCATTTTGTCAAAGACGATTGAAACTAACGTTTAAAAAGCCTATGCTTTTCTTCTCACTGGTCCGATCAGGTTTTATGTAATTCGATAAAAGATAATGTCGGATTATTGTCTTAACTGTTGATTATTATACAGAAGTACTTCACAATTATTTTTCGAGGTCCAATTTTTTTATATTGCAACATCAAACTGTTTTCAGCAAGAACCAGAGATATTTCACAATTCTTTTTGGACTGGTCCTATTTTATTACATTATCCAATACTGTTCAAATCCAAGGAATTAAAAGTACATTGAATTGTTCCTTACAATGATACATTAGACAATGAAAAGTGAATTATGGCAAGTGTCTTAGTTTGCATCAAACTAAAAAACCCTCTAGCTATGGTATTGGTACTCTAAATACTAGCATTAAATTCCTGGTAAGTAGACCTATAAAAAGTGAAAAAACTTTAATCTACTGTATAGAGAAAACAAGGAATGAAACCAATCATCAAAAGTGAATTCATAAATATGAAAAATGACTATTAAAACACATAAAACTACAAGAGGACGGCCAAAAGTCATTAACAAACTCTTAGTCCCCTCTCACCCCCCAAAAAAGAAACTGAGGGGAACTAATACCTTTTTTTCTACTGGATACTACTGAAGTACTATACTACAACTTTATCTCATGGGGTGTACCCAAATAATTTTTTTTTATCAATTTCACTAATTTTTTTTATATTCTTTATTTCTCATTATTCATAGACAAGGTCAAAAAACGAACATAAGAAATCTATTAACTATGTTATTAAAAATCATTGTACAAGTTTTATATTACTGAATTAAAAATTATTAAAGTCTTAAAGAGAATCATTATAATATAAAATATACAAATTCAGTAACTACTATATTTAGTGACAGATCTTTATAGACTTGTATCCATGACCTTATGAAATTTTCTGCAATTAGATGTAAAATACATCCCAAAACTGAATACATACTTAATCTATATTAAAATAACAAGGTTGTTATAAATGAATGATCATCAGATACATCTTTCAGTGCAACCCCCTAATCACCACTTATACTCATAATGTGTTTTGAGCCAATTATTCAATATATCGAATCGGAGCTGAAACACAGGTATGATCTAAATAGACAAAAGATAATTACAGCACTTTGCTGAGGATTTTGTCTTGTTCTAGGAACAAATTTACTCATCAACGAATAATTAACAAATTAATGTACCAGTTGATCTTGGAGTCAATGTTGCTCACATGAAAAAGACAACAAAAATTGCTCATCAGTTGCTGACATTGAGAGATCCGGATGGAATGTCTTAATTGTCTCGAAACATGAGAGGTTAAGCCTATATTGCTCAAAGAAATATTGAAAATATGCAATAAACACATCCAATTTAAACTTTTTCGATATAATCTATCTAAATTAAGCATTACTCCTTTAGCATTTTTCAGTGACTCTAAAAGCAATTAAACCTGGATTATCCACCTTTTCATTGAAATTTTGTACTTGTCTTGTCTGCTGCATTGTCTTTTATTGAGACAAAGCCTAAGCTTTTGTGAGGTTTCCCTTTTGCTGAATAAATTGATTTTAAATAAATAACATTAATGTATTTTGTTATATACTTAATGTTATACAGTATATGCACTATATTTTCAACTATATACAAAGTTAGTTGTTCACTTGAAAGAAAAACTCAAAGTTGACAATACTAGCAAGAAACTCGCTGTTGGTTGTAGCCTTTTCTTTAGATCTATTGGAATGTTTTTTTCAGGGTTCCCTTGAGTTTGTTTAGCGTTCTAACCATACGAGAGGAGGGTTTCTGTCATAGCCCTGTAAGGGTAAGTGTTGGTTGATGGGGTGATTATCCGTTCGTTCAGCATAACGTCTACCTCGCTAAATAGGGATTGCAAAAAAAGATTAGCAGGCGCAACTTGAGCGTCATCCGGTAGGTCTGTTCCATCAGGTAGGGTAATTTTTACCTTAACATGTAGCATAGTTTTCGAAAGATCCATGTAATCATCGCCGGACCCTTGAATATTAAACTGTGGGGGTCCTACATCGGTTAAAGAGTTGATGGGCTTGAATTCGCTCCATCCCCCTTTAGAAATACTAGTCTGGGTGGGTGGAACGGAGAAAATATCCAATTCAGATTTTAAACATTCGCAAGAGTTGTCGTGAATCAAAGCCATTTTTCAAACGAATTAAACCAATTAAGCGTCAAATATATCCAACGATCTTTTCGCTCTCTTGGTCGGTCGGGAACTGACTGATGATTTAGAGCGTTTACGCTTTTTGTTAACTTTTCCAACTGTGTTTTTAACGATACGTTTTCCCGCCTGAGTTAATCTTCTTTTGGCCGCAGTTTTGATGTTTCTTCCGTGTATTGCATCCTCCATTATTTCTGCTCCAGTTCGAATAGCCTGTTTTCCGAGAGCTTTTGCTCCCTTCTTCAATAACGATACAGCTTGCTTAAAAAGACCGGCGAGAACGCCCCCTAGTCCAAATCCTCTTTGCGTTACAGACCCACTGAAAACCGGCATAGAGTCGGCTGTCCCTCCCACCTGACGTAAGTAATAATCATCGTACACGGAATGCATTATACAAGATAAGAAGATCGTATCTGTCTAAAGTGAAGCTTAACCAAAACCTTTCCGCGTTGAAATGACACTTTTTCACCCGTTTCACTTCTTACATCTATAGTTACTGTATCAAATTCCTTCTTTACCAGACGCTTATATTGGGGAATGAAAAAGTACTGCGAGACTGCCTCTTTCATCTGTTTTTCTTTGGTTTGAAGAACTTTTAACAACGGTACGCTAGAATCACCTACCATTTGAGGTTCTATTATATCAGTGTACACGTATAAGGAAGGGACTCTGTGGTGCACGTTCATTGGTCCATCACCGAAAACATCGCTATCTGCTTGTATGGTAGTTGGCTTATGGAACCCAAACAAAACCCACGATTCACCCAACCACTTGACCGATGAATTTTCATCCGTGATTATGCGTATTTTTCCGGTAACGGAGCTATAGTTTATAATAACCGAGAAGATTGCATTGAATTCATCCAATTTTTTTGCAAAGGCATCTTTAATTTTAGACGCAGAGTAGAAACCAGGTACTATAGAAATTGTGAAAGAATCGGTATCCGATCTAGCAAAGGTATTAATTACCTGTATAGTATTGTTTGTTTCATCGACGTTGTACTACGAGTGAGGGTAGTGAATTTCCGATAGACCACATTCCCATTCCCCCGACAGACGCTCCGATTCGGATAATTTAGTAGTGTAATGGGTTACTGTGTTTTCGGGAAAGTAATTCAAAGAGCTGTTACTGGGGAGCGTAATAGAAAATTGAGAATCCATGTTTACCCCTCTAATCTCTGAACCCAACTGTTAAATTTTGCGGGATAACCTAACCATTTAACAAAGAATTCAGTCTTTCCACCTCGTTTACGTTTTCTTATAACTTTCTCTTTTTTAAATATGTCGTCATCCGATTTTGTTACCTTTTGCAATTCAGCTTCGTAAAAACTACCCTGTATTTCCTCGTCATTCCAGTCTCTCAGTTTGTAGGTTGGAAGGGGTGTCTTTCGTCTTTAGTGAACGATAAATATCTCTTCGGTCCAGTTAGGAAGGTACCCCTTTTCAAACGTTAATTTATTTTTACTAATTCTAACCTTATCACCTAACTCAAACTTAAATTCAGGCTTACATCGTGTTCGTTCTCCCGGGAAACAGAGGCCGGAGTGGTTCCGATCGATCTGCGTTTGGAGTTGTTATAACTACGAATTAGTTTTGGTAATATATTTATATATTTTTTCGTATTGTAAGCCGTAAAGTATCTCCACATGCGAGATTTTAGGGTTATATTGAAACGCTCCACTACGCTGGCCTTTGTCTCGTTATTGGTAGTGAAAAAATGAATTTTTTTCTTTTTTAAATAGGCTTGAACTTTTCGATTAAGAAATTCTGAACCTTTATCTGAATGAATTTGAATAGGGATTCTTCCATCTTTGAGTATCTTTTTTTAAAGCATTCAATTCCGTGTCACTTTTCTTATCTTTAATAGGAACAGCCCATGCAAATTTAGATAGGACATCTATGCACGTAAGAAGGAATCTGTAACCGTTATTAATTTTTTTAAGGGAGGTTAAATCAACCAAGTCAATTTCAAACTGTTCATCGATGGAGGTAACAAACACACGGTTTCTTTGAAAACGACGTTTAATGGGTTTGTGAAGGGTATACGTATCTTGCTTTTGCATCCATGACTCTACATCTTTCTTGGTAAGCTCATCATCATCTTTCTGTGCCTCATTATATAAACGCTGCACACCACCAAAACTACCAGGGTTCTCAGTTTCGTAATACACACTTTTCAACAAATCATCCATCATCAAAGTTTACGACACAAATGAAAAACAAACAACTATAATCATATTTTAAGGAAAATTTATTCAAACAAAACCTCAACCAAAACTAATTACAAAAGAAATTATCACGTCAAAAAAATTAATTACATACTCAAGATAAAATTACTAACGTTCCGCTTTTTCTTCATTACGAAATTGTAAAATTTGTTCAAACAAATTGTTATTAGATTTATTTTTTTTAACATTCGTTTAAATTTAAGGTTAGTATTAGAATCGCATCTCAGCACTGATTCGTTAAGATTGTACCAATTACAATACAGTTCAAAATCATCGAAATTGGAAACGATACATGGGAAAAAGCGTTCAAGATTTTCACGATCGGTAGACATTAAACAGAGTTCGTGTTGAATCTGAGAAGGATGATTGTAAACACAACCAGCACAATGTTTTTTCACCATCGAGTCCAGTAGGTTTGACATACGTTCAAGGCACTTTTAGGCTGCATTTTAAAACGTTCAAAGCCTTGCTCTCCAAACACTCAACTTCGTCGATGTAGTTCATTTTTTCTTATTTGCTGTTTAGCGGTAAGATAGCCAGTCTTTCTTATGTTCACTTTTTTCAACAGTTTGTTCCCTAAGTGGTTCACTTGGTCCGCAATAATTTTGTTCGGTGCGTAATCTTTTTAGAGCACGATTAATTTCGTCCAGATGTTTCAAAAGGGTTTCCCACTCTTCAACGGTAAGATTAATGCCTTTGCGTGAAGGGTAGTTTCTTCCACCTTCTTTAAATTGTTGAAACTCACGTATCGAAATAAATGTCTGTTTCCTGAAGTTTTCAACTACAACTTGTCGCTTTTCAGTAAGAAAGAACCTGTGTTCAGCGTTTACAAAAAAAAAGTCGCTTTTTTCAGCCGAGGTTTCTTCAAAGATTTCAGTGTTAACACGTCTATCCATTCTATAACAGTTTATTAGAGTGTCTGCCTGGTCCGTTAGAGTCAAGTAAAATTATTAAGATGTACCGTTATCTTCATTTATACGCTAACGATGTTTTATCGATTTGGTTCGGAACAATACAAAAGTTAAGACAGGTCTGAACAAGGAGGATCGATAATGACGTCATTCAGCAACGTCACGTTCTAAACAATAACATAATCAAATTCATGAACAAAGTTTTTGCATTGCGTCAAGAATCCATCATCTTCCTCATTTTCTTCTTCCATAGCGGGTAAGAAAGGATCGTTAGATCCATCAATACACAATCAACTTCAACATCGCTATCAACAAAAACATTACCAGTTTTGCAATCGGGGAAATCAAAACCCTTAGGTTGGAGAATGTTTCTAAGTTGATCAACGTGATAACGAATTTGCCGTACATCAGTTTTAGAGTTTTTTCCTATTAGAATGTAGCTCACCGAGTAGGGACCTCATTTGAGCCGTTAGCAGGTTATTCTTATCCTTCACGTCCAGCAGTTCTTTGGTTATTCTCATAACGGTAGGAATTTGTTTTTTTAGTCTAGAAATTTCAGCCGTAGATTCATCCAAAAGGGTCTCTCTGTATTTTGCGAGTTCGTTAGCTGTACGAAGTCTATGTTCAGTCAATTCTAATTGCTTTTCCATTGCAACACTCTTATTCTGTGTTCTTTCAATAACTCGTTCAAATGCTTTTATTTCGTTTTCCAATTGCATAGTTCTGGATTCGTAGTAACCGGCCATAATTTCTGAATACTGAATAAGGGTAAGCAATGGGAAGTTTATATATCACACATATCGATTAATAGTTGAAGGTTGAACAAATAACAAAAGCAGGAATCTATGACGTCATACCTCTAGCAACATGTCCAGACACGACATCGAGCGAAGGGAGACCAAAGAATTTCACCGAAAAAAAAACAAAAAAAAAAAAAAACATCATCATTACGGTACAGATTCAATGATGGGGACGAATCAATGTTTAGATAGGTAGGAATTATGCATTCTTTTCCAGAAGATAGGTTGTTTTTCAGATGGAATGCGAATAATTTTGGCCTTTGGATCTTTAATACTGAAACGAAAACAAAAAGAAAAGGTAAGGAAAACCGTACGAGATAACCAATCAAAAACAACCAACCTATAAAAGAAAAAATATAAATAAAAATAAAAATATAAAAAAATAATAAATTAAAAAAAATATATATATATACAAAAATAAATTAAAAAAATATATAAAAAAATAAATAAATAAATAAAAATAAATAAAAATAAAAGGAAAAAATGGTTAACTTACATTATCCAGTTAGAGATTTCAGAAACCTCTAAAAGAATCTCATTAGGACTTAGGTTTAGATTCTTCATCCCATTTTTCGCTCCATGAAGGTACTTTATTGGGCTGATACGGTGGGACTCTAAGATCACCGTGCATTCTCGGAGGTAGAACAAAATAAGGTGTTTTGGCGGGACATATAGCTTCGTGAAGCGCAATTAAATGTATTTTGGCGAAGTGGTGAGAATTGTACCGACACTGTATCATGGGGACGCCGACGTAGTTGAACTTGCATTTGTGAAAATGATTCCAAAATCTTGTTACTCTAACTTTGTGGTTAGGAAAAAATGGACAAGTTCTATATTCAGGCATCTTGAATCAAACTAAACTCGAGCAAACAAAACGAAGATCTTCTAGTCTGTATGAAAATGAAGAAAACAGTAATCTAAACTCTACACTGCAATCTGTATTTAAGCACACTTTGTTCATCTGTGTATATAGAAACTAGGGATTAATCACTAGGGATAGAAACTATCGAAAAAAACCCCAAAAAACAGGTACATTCCCACAGAGTTCAAAATAATCTAAGTATCTAAAATACAGAATTAAGAGCGTTCCCACAAAG
>NW_022706946.1:55702-59247 GCF_011630105.1 Anneissia japonica
TTCTCAGAGATCCAATCACCAAACCTTTCAATAACGAATTCACCCGTATATTTCTTGAGTTAAAAAATTTCGTTCTCGCTCTTTCCCTTCGCAATTAAAGCGCAAAGAAGATACAGATCATGATGCGGCTCCAATTAATTTCTTCTCCGGCAAACTTTTCTTTCAAACGTGTGATAAGCTGATCGGGACAGAAACCACTAAACGTTGACAATTCAGGAATATATTCTTTTTCGATCTTAGTAACGGTGAGTCCCACGTAATTTTATCATTTACTATATATTCTATGTAAGCATCGCTTAATTTTTTTGCTTGTCCGGCAACCATGTTAAATGGAGATAAGAAAACTTGATCTTTTTCTACTCAATGAATTATATACACATATCACAAAGAGTTACGTATCGACTGTGACGTAGTAACACAAACAAGTTCGGACATGTCCGAAATGACGTCATAAATTTATTATTCATATTTTCTATAGGATTAACGTCTATAAAGGGTCGTCAATAGACATAATAAAAATATAATACATGTATTGAAAAACATCGTATCCAGTTTTACCACTACGTCATAAATTACTTATTCATATTTCAAAGTCCGGTAAAAGAAAACAATAGGTCTTCGACCGGAAGTTAAGGTCACAAGGTCATTTCCATTGTTCTAAATATCGATGAGTAGTGCCCTAAACAAAAGAATTGAGGGGAATAGGAGGGAAGAGAACAATAGAATTCTTTTCATATGCAAATTATTTCTTTTGTTGGACTATGTACTAAATCTTTCTACTAGCGACGGACATTTATATACTATCTATAATCAAATCGACTATATTACTTGTAATGACAGATACAGGGGATTACTTAAAAACTCAAGATCATACAGTGGGACATTGACTTATAGCGATCATAGGATTGTGATTATTAGCTTGTACCATTCAAATCAAAGAAGAGGAGATTAAACAAAGTTTAAAACAACTAAACAATAACAGAGCGGTTGGCGAAGACATGATAGCAGGAGAACATCTTAAATACGGCGCGGACATACTTGCCCCTGTTATTGCGTACATAATGTATTTAGAGAGCATAAACACCTAAATATAAATAATGGAACACTAATTGTACTACATAAACCAGGTAAAGAAAAAGGACCAACTAACAATTTAAGACCAGTTATATTGTTAAACACAATAAGGAAATATCTCTCAATAACTATCATGAATAGAATTAGGGACAAAATCGACAACTACCTACATATCAGCGGATTTCGCAAAGGTAGGAGTACTAGTGACGTGTTATTTTCTTACAAATGGTTCATAGCAAAGGCATTTAAATACAAGATGGAAATACATAACAGGCATCGAATTTTCAAGCGCGTTTGATACTATCCACAGAGACAAACTTTTAGAGATTCTAAAGGAAATCATAGACGAAGATGAACACCGCATAGTCAGATTTCTACTTAGCCAGACGGGACTTAACGTATGTATCAAAGGTGCATCAGAGATATTCTCACTAGAATCAAACATTGGAACACCGCAAGGCGATAGTCTATGCCCCATCCTATTTATAGTGTATCTGGAACACGCACTTAAATATCTTCGATTGGAACGAGAAGTGGACTTTCCAATAGAACTTGCATACGCCGACTACGTGGATTTTGTGAGTTTAGAGAAAAGAAACAACATAGATGACATTGAACAACACATGTCAAATTTTAATCTTAAAGTCAACAAAGAAAAACCGAGTACACTATTATAAAAAGAGATGAAAATGAAGAATGGAGAAAAACCAAAAAAATAGGATCACTTCTCGGAGATAGCGAAGATATCGCACGCCGTAAGCAACTCGCGTCAGTATCATTTAATCCCCTTTATACTATATGGATAAGAAAGGATAAAGTTAAAGAAAAAGTCAGACTAAAGTTATATAATGTCCTAGTTAAACCAATCCTAACGTACAACTCTGCAACATGGGGATTAACTAAAGAGGAAGAACGAAAACTTGATTCATTTCATAGGAAGCATCTTAGAAAAATTATAGGAATTCGTTACCAACATAAAATCAAAAACACAAAATTATATGATCGGTGCAAGGTGAGACCAATCTCATTAGACATTCTTGAATTTGGATGGAGACTTTTCGGTCACATTCTTAGATTGCAAAGGGAAGTCCCAGCTAATAAGGCAATAAACTACTATTTCGAAAACTCTAAGCATAAGAAATATAGAGGACGATCACGAACCACACTACCAGTTACTCTATCGAACGACCTGATCACCCTTCACAAACAATTACCATCTGCACTACCGCCCATGATCAATAATTTAAAAGATGTAGAAACAATACGAAGAATCGCAGAAAGCAGACATGATTGGAGAAGAGTAATCCTAGACATAAGCAAAGCAGCCGAGGCGGGAAAGTCATCCGACTATCTGGTGGACCGGCAGTAAAGTAAGTAAGTAAGTAGTAATTTAACCAACTGCCAGTTTGGACAAGGATGTAATGCATCACCATTATTATTTTGAATATACATTTCTGATTTAAAATTATTTTCTTGTTCAATCTTGGAATTTCCTTGGAGGAATCCAGTTTGGTTCCCTGGTTATACAGAAGTGAATGATTGGATATACATCGATGATATTGTTTTGCTTGCAGAATCACTAAGTTAATAATTTATGTAGTAAACGCTCTTGAAATTTATTATTGTGATATGTGGGATTTGGATGTTAAAACGGGGACAAATAAGCCATCATTTTTTAGAAGGGGCGCAATAGTGACCAAAGATGAACGATGGACATATAATTATCTTAGTTTTAAAATAAGATCATGGACACTTAATACGAATATTGACCAAGAATAAATAGGTATTTTTAAGATCAAAAGTTTTCTTAAAGTTAATTGTCTCATTAACCCTGGTTTGAAAATGTATCTATTTCACTCCATGGTTGTACCTATTCTTCTATACGGCTCAGAAGTATAAGGTTGTGACAATTGTGTTAAATATGAAATACCGTAACACATACAAAATATTGCAACCCTTACGCCACCAATATCAGCAGAACATTGGGAAAGCTTGGGCGTCCCCCGCTGCCGCTATGTATAAAAGTGAATAAAAAAGTGGCCTCCTATTGGTTAAGAGTAATAACTATGGAACTAAACCGGCTTCCTTTTAAATGTTATAATAGGCAATTAGTATAATTAAATCATACACTATTGGAAACCATTATAGGAAGATTAGATTAATGCTTTACATTTTTTGAATGCATTTATCTATCCTAAGTATAATAATTTCCACTAGTGTATGAATTATAAGCACTTTACCGATTTCTTTATTAGTCAATCGCTGTCTTTAAATTTTAGTTTTGCATTGTAATTAAACTGTTGCAGAAGTTATCGGTTGCTAAATTGATTTGAAGTACATTTGTGCGCGTATGTACATTTAGCTGTGCACAAAGATGGTAGTTGCTACTGAGGCTTATCTTCATAAGAATGGACCAGGGGTGGCGCCAGCGGTGGGGGGGGGGGGTCCCCGGGGGGGGGAGCGGCCCCCCC
>NW_022706946.1:59261-70029 GCF_011630105.1 Anneissia japonica
TAGACTTTAAAATCGATTAAATATGCCTTTGAAACCCCTAAATTGTCAAAATTTTCGTGGTTTCTCCCCCAGGACCACTTTCTGAACATTTTATTCGAAGCTCGACCACGCCCACTTTGCTTTCGTCTGGGAAATTTGACCCCTCGTCGGGGCAACGGTCCCCCGTCGGGGACCTCGGCTCCCCCGTCGGGCAAATCCTGGCGTCACCACTAGAATGGACGTCGCCTTGTTCGAAGCAAGAAATCAAATTGTCTTACCCAGTACCGCTTGTAGGCCTATACCGTATATAATAGGCGGGAAATTTACCTATACAGTAATAGAGATCAGTGGTTGTCGATGCACGGTTTGCACTACAGTTAAAATAGTATGTAGTACAGTATTATAAATAAATATTGTATTGTGTTTGAAGAATCTGTTATGAGTTTTCTATTCTGATAGGTATTCGTCAAAGAAATACATTTTCTTGGAGCCTTTTAAAGAACAGAGTACGCCTAATCACTATTTTGGTCTGTGCAGACAGGTTAAATCGAGTGATACATAATATTAAATTTGAAGTGACTTTCTCCGGGTTCTAATTTACCTTGTTTTACGAATGCAATGTTTTCAAGTACCAACTGAACAAACGACGATGAGCGAGAGTCTGTTTTCTTTTTCTGTTCTCTCTCTCATAGTACATTGTATAAGTTGTTTTGTCCTTTTCACACGAACATAAAAAAATTTCCTAAATCGAGTGTACCAATGAAATCGCGTGTACCAATGTACCAATAGTACACGGTTTGGGATAGGAAATAACATTGAGAGTTCGTGATGACGTTACGATTGACTTATTATATGTTTTTTGTTATGATACACCAACATAAAATGCATAGTATTTCGTTATTGTTACTGTATATTGGCCTACTATTACAGCTGGTTATAAATGTTTTTTAGCTTACATGTTTTCTAAGTCATTTTAACTAGTGATATTGTTATCTAATTAATTTTTTTTGGTATATATCAAAATATAAATACAAACGACAGCCAGAAATTTCATAGTTTACAACTAATTACGATGTACTCTAAAAATATTTGAAATAGGCCTACATGAATTAACTAGTCTAGCATTACTTAATCGGAATATTAAATTAGGAACTTAAAAAATACTGCATATATTATCAACCCACAGAAAAACTGCATTCGAAAAATGATCCAGTCCTAACGGTATTTGACCATTGGTCGAAATCCAGTTTGCCGAACCCGGTTTGCCGAATTTAGCCCACTTTGCCGAAACCCAGTTTGCCGAATTCTGGTCATCGAAAACATGGAATCCCAGTTGGTCGGAGCCCGGTTTGCCGAACCCAGTTTGCTGAATTAATTCTGTCGTTTTTGAAGTAAATGTAATAACGGCAATTATGTAAGCGTAACCGAATGTATAAACTTAAACTTAACAACCACAAAAAATTAGATAAAGACCATCAAATTTATGGGGGAACCACACGTGTGTATTATTGTACATTAATATTGCCGGCCCGCCCTTCCCCCTAAATTTTTCAAAATTGTAAAACATTGGAGAAAGAAAGAAAATTATTTTCAAATTTTAAGTCTGAAAGTACCATGTCCTGCCATGCTATAATCGTAAATTTTCTTACTTCAGCCCCAACCATGAGCTGGAACCGCCACTGTATTGATATATATATATATATATATATTTTCTTAAGGTATGCATGATATTATCTTAATTGAACATTATATATTTTTAATATAAATAATAGTTATATTAAAAATATATAATGTTAATATTAAAAATATATAAAGCATATTATATGACATTTTATCTGATTAATTTTTTTCTTAAAGAATCATTAAATTATGTCATCAAGCGAATACACAGTGATAGCATGCGTTTTGGAATAGCCTATCTGCAATATGCTTATCGGACAGTTATCTGATTCACAGATTTTTTCTTGCAACATTTTCGTTTAAGAGCGAGAATAGCCTAGCAAATTAGTGTTTCACGCTGTATTTTGCACCGACATAAGCTGTTTTTGGGTCATTTTCGTATTTCCACATTCGTATCTCAGCAAATACTTGTCGGATATTTGTGTTCCCTTCGGTATTTGAAAGGCATTTTTTTTCTGATTGTTTTAGTATTTGTTTCCAGTGTTGTTTGAAAAAAGTCACCGTAATTTTTCACTTTTCGTTTTGTGCTATGCTGACCGCACACCGTGTAGAGGCTGCATTTTTACCTCTTTTTAGCGACTTCGTTGGCTTTAAATCGCCATCTCGGATGATTACCACTCAAATATCTTGTTCTTCTCAAATAAAATATATTCCCATTGGATGAAAACATTCACCGTCAAAACACTCATTTTATTATGAATGAACGGTCCTGTCTAGGCATTATGCCCGCGAAAATTCGAAGCTTTGGTATAGCCTTCCGCCATTGTTAATGAATCTGCGTTGTACTGTTGTATCTTTTGCCTTAAATTGGCCATTTTCCTTTAGGTATTTCATTTCTCACCTTCTACATACTCATTAAGTAATATGTTGTCAACATTTACTAAGTGTTATTATTTGACTTAATGTAAATTTAAAGGCACACAAGGATCTAAAACATACGGTTGTAGGTTTCTCTGCCAGCTGGTAAGAAGCAGGAACGTACCATTATCGAGCAGGTCTGGGATAGCCTGATTCAGGCTGGCTATAGGGAAAGTGCGTCGTAAAATATGAATGACCATTATAGCCTAAATTGTAAAATTGTTAAACTAGTACAGTACTACTGTTAATAATAATATTTAAGACTCAAACAACGCTTAAAAAAGCCAAAGGTAGACCTATTAATTACCCCTTATAAAATGAGAGAGTCTAAACGATAACAAAGGCTTCTGAAGGTTACTTCGCTTCAGTGAATATGAGCCGATAAAATTTAATTTAAGAATTTAATGGTAAGAATTTATATGAATTTGATTTTCTTAAAGAATCATTAAATTATGCCACCAAGCGAATACACAGTGATAGCATAGCGTTTTGGAATAGTTTAATTAATGGATTATAATTGTAATAATATCCATATGACTAGACACAGTTTATGTACAGCATGGTCTTTCAAGAGTATAAAAAAGCACAGTAATAATATTGAATCTGGCTATTTGAATAGGCCCTTGTTGTAGCAATTAATGTATGCCCCTCAATAATGATTCTGAAGGATATACACGTTTAGAAATGCTCGGAGACAAATTACGAGTATTTCGGACACATTTGCTATAAATACAATTTTACAATTAAACATTTTTATGAGAAACAATCCCTGTCAATTAACAGTTAGTAAAGTATTTTACACACTCCAAGCAATGAAATACACGCCATTATGTGAGGATTCAATATTTCGACATTTGTTATGTCATCATCAGGAATGAAAAAAGAGCGAGCTTTTATAGAACCAAACCAAAAGTGTCAACCACACATAATTAATCCTAGTAGGTGTAGCAGTGATTTGACTAAAAACCTAAAGAATATAGAAGCTCTGTTGTGTATCATTTTAAATGTCCTGGATGTAATAGGACTAATGACTATATAGGCAAAACAGATACCGGTAGGTGTTTAATAACTAGGCTTAAAGAACATTCCTGTAGATCTGATATAGTGTAATTTTTGACCATATACAAAGCTATGAGGAATTCAATCATATTCTAGGACTACAAAATATACTAAATGATAGTGATGCTAACAGCAATATAAGTGATAAATTACATATTACACTTTTTATTAATTAATGCATTCATCCATCTAGATACATTTTATTCATCCTTCATTATACTATTTAACTTGTTATATTTAATTTTCTTTGCCTCAGGCTAGTGAGATCATAGGCCTACATTCGGCTGATTAGCCCTTTCGTTTATCTTTATTTTCTTTGTTGTTACTGCCCTTTCCGGCCTAATTATACATATCATTTACGATTTATCTAATACCCTATTCAGACTACACTCTGTTGCGATCGGTTGCGATGTGTTCAGAACAACACAAACGAACCTTAAATTCTAGAGCCTGGCCTCCGGTGGCTATGCCTATGTTGACTGACCTCAGTCAAACAGTGCCTGTGGAATTCGTTGTGATTCGTTGCGATCGGATTCCGTGGTAATCGGGAGTAATAAAGAATGTAGCACCCAATCGCAACGGGTAACAACTGCGATATCGATTACATATCGACTAATATTGGTGAGCTTTCACACACGATTTTACTTTGCGATTAGGTGCGATTGGGTGTCGCAATTGCTACAAGATCGCAATGCGATGCTAGTCTGAATGGGGTATAATACCCTATTCAGACTACACTCTCTTGCGATCGGTTGCGATGTAATCGGTAGTAATCCAAAACTGATTACTCCCGATCGCAATCAACGAACGCATTCAGACCAACACAAACAAACTTTACATTCTAGGGCCTGGCCTCCGGTGGCTAAGCCTATGTTGCCTGACCTCAGCCAAACAGTGCCTGTGGAATTCGTTGTGATTCGTTGCGATCAGATTCCGTGGTAATCGGGAGTAATAAAGATTGTAGCACCCAATCGCAACGGGTAACAATTGCGATATCGATTACATATCGACTGCTATTGGTGAGCTTTCAGACACGATTTTACTTTGCGATTGGGTGCGATTGGGATGCGATGCTAGTCTGAATGGGGTATTAGTCACTGCTATATTGTTTATCCCCTATTGCTAGTTTGTAAAGTGTTTACCACTGAGGAAGAGCACAGGCGTTCTCGAAATATTCGAAATAAAAAATTATCTTATGTGTATTATGTCAACGTATACGACTCTACTTTGTGCATTCGTACTCATTTTATACTATCAAGATATACGTGTAACCTACAAACATTATATATATATATATATATATACAGTGTATATATATATATATATATAGGCCTATATATATATGTATGTATATGTATATATATAAAGAAATAGTGCCACCACTTCGTACAGATGCAGTAGTGGTAAGAACATGGACCTATTAGTATTAAATAGGTCCATGGTAAGAGTAGGACAATATTCCATCGTGATTTTTATGCTGCAGTTAATGTTTCACTGCTTTTAACAGACTTTCGGCAAACTGCTTTAGGCAAACTGGATTCGGCAAACTGGGTTCGGCAAACTGGGTTTCGGCCAAATGAGATTCATTGCTTTTGAGTCAGGAAACTGGCACTAGGCAAACTGAGATTCGGCAATCTGGTATTCGGCAAACTGAATTTTGACCAGTTGGCCTAGATCTTAACAACTAAACAAAGCACTAGAGGGAATTAATGTTGCTTTTACAGAAGGTAACTTCATAAAAGCAGTTTTATGAGTAGTCACTTCGTGGTAAGGGCGAGGAAATCTCTGAAATGGTCAGACTTCAACAAACCTTCAATAAACGGCAACACTATAGTCTTTCTCTTCTTGCTACAAGGGTTGGTAATCCTGTAACTGGCAGGGCATGGTCAGTGCAAATATTTGCAAGCAGCCTAAAATGATATTCAATGCTATCTTTTGTACGTTTTTAATGACTTAGACATACGTTGAGTAATAGTACCATGCCAAATAGGGGCAGCATACTCCAAAACAGGCCTAAGCCACATAAACAGTTAACAAATAAACAGTTAAAATATTAGCTTTCTTCAAAATTCATAAGGAAGACAACTTCGAGAAGCTCTTGAGGTAATAATAATGGTATTAAGTTATCATTTTTAAAGTTATTTTAAATGATAACTCCAAGGAGTTTCATAATTATTATCTAAATATGTGTCATTATGACGAAATGAAGGTGATATTATTAGCAGGTTTATTTTTACGAAAATTAGAAATCAAAAGATGACATTCAGTTGAATTATTAGCTATATTGTTGAAAATACAATAACCACTTAAATTATCTAACAGAGACTGCAGCATGGAAGGCATTTCTTTATACGTAACGGTCCCACCTAGGATATGATCGTCCACATATTTCCCTCTTCTGCAACAATCAACACAAGCATAGTTATTGAGAATCAAAAATATCACCAAACCAAGCAGCCTCCCTTGGGGGAAACCACAGGACAATGACATGTATAGTTAATTGATCCTTGCAAACTTAGTGTTAGAAACACGCTCAGTAAGAAAACTGCAGATGGTGGGAATTATGGTATGGAATGGACGATCTCACCCCACGTTCAGTTAACTTTCTAACCAAAACTGTATGTTCTACACGATCGAAGCCTTGGTAAAGTCAATGGAACACAGGTCGACATAACTCCCACACATTCCAACATTCTTTAAAATGGTGTGGCTAAGACTGACTAAATAATGGATTGTAGAACATTGTTTTTCTATTGTCAAATCTGGCATCAATTTTTGCCTAATATCATCAAAAATCCATTTAACAACAAATGATGTATAGACACTATAGCAACGGTACAAACACCACATTGCGCATCTCATTGAATCACAAGAGAAATATGAAATTCTAATTACCTGTAATATTTCATGTTTTGCAATTAATCAGCAATCGTATATACTATGATTGATATCGTTTGATCATTGGCATAACCAATCAAATTTAGCTCCTTTAAAAATATTGTTGATCGTATAATGACTTTATACGACCAAGAACATTTTAAAAGTTGTTGATCGTATAATGCCTTTATAAACATAATGAATACTGAAATTGATAGGAATATTGACAAAGAACCATTTAATTATTAACATTTTCATTAACCTTGAAGTTTACAATTTGAAATATGATTTCCTTGTTCCATGTATTATTAAATGCAACATATACAATAAGACAGGTAAAAAGCTAAAAGATAAAGATAAGTAATTTCTCATCTCTCATTTATTTTTCTCCACAAAAAGAACAAGCAATATTACCATCATAATGTGATGCTGTATACATATACCATAATATCATTGTGGACGGTAGGCCAAAGTAGAGCATTATTGTGAATTATGCCACCTTAAAAATTAAACAAAGAGATCAAAACAAATTCATATTGGCAATGGTATGCAACTCAAGTACGTACGTCTATATACTACATATGCACAGAGTACTGGATCATAGGCCTACAAATACGTTACTGAAACAGCAGCGTTAAAAACATAGAATACATGTTACAGATTACTCATCATAACACGTCAAGAGATACTTTTTGTATTTGAACTTAAATGAATTTGTTGATGGCGAGTTTCTTATACTTTTTTCAATATTATTCCAGATAATGGGCCCATGTCCTTTAATTGTATTTCTTGTACGATCTGTAGTGAATGTTTGTGGTATATACATTTTTGAGGACCTGGTTCCATAAGAATGAACAGAATAAGATTTTTAAAAATAATTTGAAAAAATACTTAAAAGGAGATTATTATTGAATTTACAAATAAATAAAGTAATATGTAGCTTATGAATGCCGAAAACAGTAAAGGTTTTTAAACCTTTTAGACATATAATGAATGAGCAAGATAGTGGCAGTATGTACCGAGACGAAAAATCTTTTTTTGTTTTATGTGCATTGATTTTAAAGTGAATAAAGCATAAATAAGGTGTTAAGAGGCAAAACATGTTTGAGTCTAAAAAGAATACCAGTATACTTAGAAATAAATTTGTGTTATATGACATATATCGTTTCCAACTTAAAGTTTCATCCACAGTTATTCCAATAAATTTGGTGTGCGAAAATTTATCAATTGGGATAATGTTAATCCGAACGCTATCAAGATTTAGATATGATCAATTACTTTAGCTATTTCGGAAGAGAATATAATAATGTAGTTTTGTTTAAATAAAGCGATAACATACAAGACTTAAGCCAAGTTTAAAATTTAGATAATTTAATAATTACAGTGCTTATAAGATAACTTATGTATATATGCGAGGCTAGTAAATTTGTATCATCAGCGTAAATAATAAACGAAAAAAAAGCTGCTAGAATACACTATATCAGTTAAATATAAAATAAACAAAAGAGGACCCAAAATGGAGCCATGGAAAGGAATGGCAACAACAAAAAAGTGATCTAAACTAAACTAAGTCGGTCTCCTAAAACATTTATCAAATTAAAATATGTCTAATTTTACCAACCAGTGTTGGCAAAGAGAGATTTAAAACGAATCATCTTTACATCAACTGCGAGAAGATAAGACAACTGGATTTTAATTTACAATTTTTATAGTTCCATTCTCTATTTAGTCTTTGAATTTTGTATGCCTTTTAATCAATCTATCTATCTATCTATCTATCCATCCATCCATCTATCCATCCACCCACCCACCTCCTGAACTAGAAGTAATTTGGATTCAAATAAGGCCGCATAGACTCCCGAGGGGGATTTTACAAATTGTTTTGTGCGGTGTTTACATAGTTACTAATTCTCCACATCAATCATTATTAGAACATCATCTGATTGAAACCATGGATGGTATTCGTTCACGGTCACCTGAAACAGGTTTTTGTGTGATGGGAGATTTCAACCGGATGAACATGTACAACATTAGAATCAGAACCTGTCTTAAACAAGTCGTTAAATTTCACACACGTGGCAACGTTACATTGGATTTGATACTAACTAACCTCGACAGGGCGGTATACAACTCCCCAAGGAGAGTATTCAATATACTTGCTCTACAGAAATATTAATATATTTCTTGTCTTTGCATGAGATGTTTTTCGGGAAGTTCATAAAAAGAAGTATTCACTACCAAATAAATCCAAGGAAAACGATTTTTTGAAATATATTGATTTCTTTTACCTAAATTTTGTTCGTGTAAAAATGATGACAAGTACCCATTTGAAGCCCGCGCCCAATGGTCATGTGGCTTTGGAAGCGGGAGCCCAGAACTGGGTGAAACCAGTGAAACCAGTTTTCATTAAGGTTGACGATGTCAACACAAAAGGAGAGGCGTATGTTGAACCACAGGATATATACAAAGCGTTAATAAAATCTGTGCAAAGCCAACACATTAATGGCATTCAACGTATTAAAAACTTGTGGAGAATATATATAGATTCGCAACAAGATAGGGTGAATCTGTTAACACAAGGAGTAAACATCCGAGGTAAGAATGTCCAAGTACATGATAAAAATCCTTATCTACCATATGATGTAGACTCAACACGTATACTGATTAAAGATCTACCGCTTTAAGTTGCTGATGAAGAAATTAAGAAAACGCTTTTGCGTTTTAACTGTAAAATTACAGGAAGTATACAGCGGTTAAAACTAAGAGTAGATGGTCAACTAACAAGTTGTCTGAATGGAAACCAGGTACTCTATGCGGAAACCCTTAAGACCCCTCTACCAAGGTTTATAAATATTAACAATTTCAAAACCAGGCTCTTTCATAATGGTCAGACGGATGATAGAGTGAAATGCTCAAAATGCTTAAAGAACGGCCACAGCGCTAACAATTGTACAAACAAACTTGTCTATCATGCTTCTGGTCTAGAAGGGCACAAAAGAGAGCAATGTAGTGCAGAAAAGCTTCTGCATGATGATTCAGGAGAAAAATTAATCCAAGAAATGTGGGAGCGAGTAATAGAAAAGAAGGGCATAGAAACAGACATGAAAGATGATTCGGGATCCAGTGAGAATAGCGAAGAAAGTAGCGATGATGATGATGAGATTGAAGAACAGGGCAGAAAAAAGGAGAGTCACAAGAAACAAGAAAAGATAACACACTTCATGAAATCACCGGCACCATCATCTGAACAGCAAGGCAAAGCGAAAGTGAATGACAAGAACGAGTCAAAAGAACAGTCCGAATCAGGACAAATTTCACCTGCATTACCAGGCACTAAACGGAGAAGAAAATCAAGCAAAAGTAAAAAAAAAACTAAAAAAAAGTAATACATTAGTAAAATTTAAAGTCAATTGTGTCAAGCAAAATGCATTATGATGATTGAAAAAATAGTTATGGTTATATTGCTTTTACATCAACATGAATAAAGTAAGTTTTCATTGTGTATCCCTAAATGTGAGGGGTATACGTAACAAAATTAAGCAAAGACAAATGCTTAAGTGGTGTCAAGATCAAAAAGCAGATATTATACTGTTGCAAGAAACGCATCTTACTCATGAATTAATTAATACATTTAATGCATTATGGGAGGGTTTTTGCATTCATAGTACTTGTTTTTCAAATAGTGCAGGAGTGTCTATCATATTTAAAAGGACTTCAGCTTTAATAAACTTAATGAATGTATTGATAAAAATGGAAGATACGCAATTATAAAAGCAGAAATACAAGGTAAAATATATGTTTTTGTCAATATATATTCTCCGAACAATTGTAAATCAAGGAGTACATATTTTAGAGACCTGAGTAATGATATTTTTAGTATTGTTAATTTAGACGAAGACAACATTATAATTGGTGGTGATTTTAATTGCATCATGGATAGAAATTGTGATAAAAAAAATAGTGCAGTTAGAAAAGACACATCCGTGTTTACAATTAAAAATGTTATGAAGCACTTCAATTTAAAAGATGCTTGGAGGAATAAAAACCCTCATAAAACACAATTTACCTGGCGTAGAAAATGTAGTAAAATTTATAGACGGCTGGATTACTGGTTAATTTCACAAAATCTTATTGATCAAGATGATATTATGTCATGCGATATAAGACCGTCTATCCTAAGAGATCACCAAGCTATCTCGTTAAAGATTAGACGAGTTCAAATTATAAGAGGGCCAGGATATTGGAAATTAAATAATAGCCTACTGGATAATATTGACTATCAAAAGTCTATTATAAATATTATTCAAAAAACACA
>NW_022706946.1:72407-75523 GCF_011630105.1 Anneissia japonica
TGTATATGTGTATTTATATAGATGTATGCAGATAATAATAGGTGCATTATAAAGAAACATTATTGGTCAGCATGATTATCCGACCTTGTAGTACTGTATGTGTGTAGGTAAATGTATTAACCTTAAAATGTATATGAGAAATTTATATGGTGTTATTTTGAAAAAAAAAATAAATAAATAAAAAAAAAATAATTAAATATTAAATGTTTATGTGTGTATGATAATAAGGTGCGTATGTATACACATATATGTATATGTATATGAGGGGATCTGCACATTGTATGTGTTCTAAATCGTATACACAATTCTGAATGGATGCACTTTTTCAAAAATTGTTTTTGAGATAATGATTTAATTTAGAATGTTAACGTAAATGATAATGCAGGTAAAACCGAAGTTGAACAATTTAGTCAGCCATGGTGGACTGACCCCCATATCCTGTGCAATTTAATTTTAATTTCCTTGATTCTTGATATTTTTTATGTCGTTGATGACAAAAAAAATGTAAAAAATAACAAAAAGAGAAAGAAATAAAGGTGGGTGAAATTCCCACAAAAGAGAAAAAAAAAAACTCGACAATTTTTTTTGTGCACCCTCTGCTTTTGCTCCTCTAGGGAAAAGTGACCACCTGTCCGTCTTGTGGAAACCCAAGATCAGAACTGTAAATAATACTGTGAGCAAAATCAAAGTTCGTCCTTTTTATCCAACAAGAATTTGCAACTTTGGGCGCTGGATTTCCAGCCAGGACTGGTCAGATATTACTTGCTGTTCTACCACCCAATGGAAAATGGATAAGTTGTATGAACTTTTGGACACTGCTATTAATGATTTTTTCCCCAATTAAAGTAGTTAAGATCCATAAGTCGGATAAACCTTGGGTTACTCAAGCCCTGCTAAACTTAATTGATAGGAGACAGTTAGCCTTTTTTAATAACACTACGGAATGGAGGAAACTTAGAAATGCAGTTTAGAGGGAAGTTGCTAAACTCAAAGCCATTTATTTTTGTAATCGTGTTAAGCACTTACAGTGTAGTGAACCACGCAAGTGGCATACACATATTAAGACCATGGCATATATGGGTAATAATAAGATACTCAATGTTCCAGTTCTGGGTCTTTTGCCCTCTGATCATGTTGGGATTGCTAATGCAATAAATAACCAATTTACCAGCATTGCCTGTGAGTTACCACCTTTAATATTATAACAAGCTTCCTGCCTATCTTCCTTCCGTTGATAGGATTCGCAAAATTCAGCCATGGGAGGTATATAATAAATTGAAAAAGGTAAATCCAAATAAAGCCGGGGGTGGGGGGTTTATCCACCTAGAATTTTAAGGGAATTTGCAGTTGAATTAAGCGAGCCGTTTTTTGATATTCTTAATTGTTCCTTTAGAGAGGACAGGCTGCCTGTCCAATGGAAAAAAGCCATTGTCGTACCCATCCCTAAAAATCAGCCACCAAGTATTGACAGGTTGAGGCCTATTTCTCATACCTCCGCGTTTGCAAAGGTGGCTGAAGAGTTTGTATGTAACTGGATACCTAATGACATCAGTCAATGTATTAACATTAAGCAGTATGGCAATGTGAAGGGAGCCTACACCTGTCACACTTGGTGCGCCTCATTCGTGACCTGTGCCCTGCGGCTGACAGAAGTGGCAACATTGGGACGGTCGTACTTACGGACTTCATTAAGGCCTTTGACCTCATCAATCACAATGTGCTAATATCCAAAATAATTGATATTGGAGTCCGTAGGTCGATTGTCCCATGGGTTTGCGACTTCCTCAGTCGCAGAGAGCAGTGTGTTAAGTACAATAATTCTATGTCTTCTTCTGTTTGTCTCAAGGGTGATGTCCCACAAGGGACTACTAAGCTCGGACCTTTAGCTTTTCAGATTATGATCAATGAGGCTGCAATGGGTTCAAATACCAAGTACTTAAAATATGTTGATGATCTCTCATTTTATGAAAATCGACTTATATCACATGAAGGTTTCTTACAGAATGACCTTAATCAATTTCATGAGTGGTGTATTGATAACTCTCTACTTTTAAATCCTAGTAAATGTAAAGCCATGCAAATATGCTTTGCTAAGAGCAATATCCCAGAACAAAGTTTTTACATTGGTGAATCCCATATTCAAAGTCAAAGTCAAAGTAAAACTTTATTCATCCTTCAACGAAGGAAACTGAATGCTCGCATAAAACTTTTAAAAACAATGTACAATCACATAAAAAAATATTCATAAAATTAACGTTTAAAATGTGCATTAAAAAGTTTAATTCCAGCAGGAATAAATGAACAGGAATAACGATTGGTGTGGACAATCGGAGGCCTCAGCCTACCACTTCGCTGAAAGACGACATATTGATGGAGTGGATGACATGCATCTCTAGAAACTCCATCAAACACCGTCTTCAGCTGTTTCATATAAACTGACTCCACCGACTGTTGATCCACACCAATCATCGTTCCTGCTCTCCTGATCAGACGATCAATCCTGTTCCTATCTCTCTGAGTGACGTTGCCACCCCAGCAAACGAGGCAGTAGACCCAAACACCACAAATCACAGAATTATAAAAAAAGTTCTAAAATTTTGTTACACACATTGATTTTTGTGACGAAGCTTCAATCTTAGGCGTCACTGTACAGAATGATTTAAAATGGGGTAGCCATATTCACAACATTAATGCTAAGGCTAACAGGAAAATGTTCATTCTTAATAACTTTAAAAAATTTGGGCTGAGCACAGTTGAACTTTGTGCTATTTATACTGGATACATAAGACCTGTCCTCGAATATGCTGATGTGATATGGCACCCTGGAATCACTAAAACACTTAGTGCAAAACTTGAGGCCACTCAGAAGCGTGCTTGCCGTACTATTTTAGGAAAAAACTATCAGACCTATGAACATGCTAGAACTCTTTGTAATTTGGACCCCCTCTATGAGAGGAGAGCAGCCCACTGCCTAAAAATTGCTAAAGGCCTTTCTCTTACTAATCATTCTGCTGATCTGATTCCCCCTACTCGACAACAGTCTCATGGTAGAAGTCTACGCAATGGAAGTAATTATTCACAGCTTAAATGCAAAACCAAAATATTTTCTAATAGTC
>NW_022706946.1:75831-79946 GCF_011630105.1 Anneissia japonica
ATCTGGATTTGAAGGGTGGCTCTGTCAGTCCGATGTAAACTTTAGGGTCGTCCTCGTTGGTCATTTCCACTTTTGCTTTATAGATGATGATATATATATATATATATATATGTATGTATGTATGTATGTATATATATATATTTTATTTATTTATTTATGATTATTATTTTTTTTGTGTGTGTGTATGGATTCTATTTGTGATTTTTTATTCTTTGTAAAAGTTGCTACCAATTTGGCCTTTGGCCACGATTTGTAACTTGTTTTTTTAATGTTGATATATATTTGAATAAATAAAGTGAAATATATATATATATATATATATATAATTTTTATCAGTTATATAGACTTTTTGTCACTATTTTGATTACAGTGCGCTCTCAGATGTTTTGACTGCCGACATTTGTTTATTTTGTTCTATTGTTTGTCGTATATAGGCTATTTCACCGCCTACTCTTTTAAGTGCTACCGACAGTTAATTAGTTAATCACTTCTCAAATACTAATTGCGTGCCTATTATCTTACGATGTATCGTGGTTGATTCCTCACAGTTTTTAATTTGATCTGTTCGGTATTTCTCATTCATACGTGTAAACGCGAAGAAAGACACGCAGGCGTGTCCGAAATATTCGTCTTGAATAAATTGTATGTCTCTATGTCAACGTATGCAATCGTTTCATTTTCAGATGTTTAGAGATGATATACTCGCAAGCGATGACGTCGCCAATTCTCAAAATAGCTTTAAAGAGTGAGAGCTCCCTCTATATACCCCTGGTGCTTTTCATCTAAAGTCACCGTTAGGAATTTTTCCAAGTTCATAGACACGCGTTGTGTGTTGTAAAAACAAACAGCAGTATCTTGTGACATATTCGTACTCAGTTATGCAGTGGCCTACACAATTTTAGGGTTGTTGCTAAAAATCCCTTGCTTACTTGCTGTTTAAATATGAAAATATAAATAAATATAATAAATATATATATATTTTTTTCTTTTCATATTTTTTGTGGCTGTATATATTTAATTCTTACTTGTTTATAAAAACCAGACTACTTAAAACTTAAATTTTAATTTTGCATATTATTTATTTATTTATTTTTTATTTCTGTCATCGTATTAATAATGATTTATTAATTATTTTTAATGGTGGTCATATCTTAAAGTTTGTTTTCAAACTTATTTTGACCACCATCCACATACTTTTTTTTCCATATGAATTATTACAGTACTTCTAATTTATGTATATGTGGAGAAATATTAATAAACAATAAACAAACTCACAGAAATAGCATTACACATATTTTTAACATAAAAAAACGAAGATTAACTATGTCACCACTGTAAGGTTTTTTTTTTTCAATGTCATCGGTTGTAGCCCCTTCACATATAGGTGTGTGTGTGTGTGTGTATAAGTCTTAGGTCTAGGCATATCCATATTTGAACCTACAAATTTTAAAATCCATATGTATAGATAACAAAAAAATTGATTATTTATGTAATTAATTATTGACAAGAAAATAAAATCGTATACGTATCATCGACTTTTCATTTATTTATTAATTTATTTTTAACTGATTTTAGGCCGAAGGCCAAAAATTGACAAGCAGTGAACTAAGTCACTATAAGTGGCATAATTATGTCTCACAAGAGAAACATAAACACCATATTCACATAAACTAAGCATCATTATGAAGCTTAGCTAGTTAGTAGAGTTGTCTTGGTCGCGGAAAGGAAATTCAGTAGAATAGTTGAATTTCTATCACTTGGTGATTTTTTTCCTACATTTTCTTTGTATTTTTATAAAAGGCATAGTATAATTCATTGAGAAAAACGTATTTATTCCTAATGTAAATGCAAATGAATAAGTCTTTATTAATGAAAATTAAATGTTAGTGTAAACCCGTTATGTGGGTCATGATAAAGTATGCTATTCATTTGCTCAATCTATAGAAATTTAATATTCCCGATTGTTATTCACTCGTTGTATATCCCTACGCTATTAAGTGGAAATAGACTACATTTATTTACCAAACATTCGACAATAAGTACGGCAAGACCTATTGCAGTAAACTCTATACATGCGACACATGTGGCACTTATACATACTACAAGCAGCTCGTTTCTGACGCTTTTCCTTCTCATCCTCAGCGTCAATTTTACTCCATAATATGTTTTTAGCGCCACCGCAAATGCGTTTCATCGAAACAGTAGCCGTGTAGCTGAAGTAATGGTAGTTAATTTCTGAAATTGGTTTCAACCTGTATTTGAACATACTTGAAGGGTTTCCTTGTGCCTGAAATGATCAAGACGATAACGAAATATTCCAGTTATGCAATTATTCAGATTTTTTTTAAGGACGCTATCTTAATAACCTTGCGAAATAATAATTATTGCCACAACGCTGTTTGGCAGAAAGTAAATTTAGTGGTAACTGTACTCAACAATAATCTCTAATCTGAGATTTTAAACGATAGTCAATTATAAATTTCTGTCAAGTAGTGATTTGTAATGTAAGACAATGATGATGCTTTATCCAAAAAGTTACTCAAACCACATGACGTCATTAATAATTCCGATCACATAATCATCAATTTGCTACCATACTTTTTGTTTCAACGCGTTTCGCACTGACAACGATTTTTATTATGCTCCGTTTTCAAGTGGCAACCGAAGACATTGGCAGTACGTTTGTAAAAATTATCATTTTGAGGATATTTCCCGTACGATTCAAATCGTAACGGTATCATTTTGACAAACCACAAAAATTATAACACAGAAAATAGCCCCGGATTTTTCCCTGAAATGATTATTGTTGATTTTTATTGTGCTCAGTTTTAAAACTTAGTTGCTTCCTCTGACTCTGATGTAGATCTACTAATGCTGTGAATTCAATCTTCATCTTTTGGATAATATTCAAAAGAAAAAATATATAAAATAAAAATTATATATATATATATATATATATATATGAATATATATATATATATAAATTATTTTACGTTTTTATTTTTTAAATTTATGTCATTATTTCAGATGACTTTAGATGATGATTATTGACATATCATGTCTTGTTCAGTGTACTAGTGGTATTATATCTAATGGCTATCGTTATTCAAATACATATTCGTTATGAAAGTCACATGCAAAAGAGGAATATATAATAGTAAGCACTAATTAGTAAAACAAGTGTTAAGTTGAGTAATTACTTTCGTTAGGCCGAGTGACTATTCTTCGACGATAAGTGATATCCATCAACAGAAGGTCTACTGTATTTATCTAAACTGAAATAATGATTCAATGGAATTAGTATACAGAATATGAACTCTTAATGAAGTTCTCTCCGATAATGATCAATTGTATTAGGAAAAATAAAATGATAACGTAGGCTTACCGATCTGGTATCATTGTATTCCGCTAGGCTCGATATATAGCAAATGTCATCGCCATTGTATCGATAAATGAGTAGTCCCTGTCAAAGTTAACGAACAAACAAAATATTGCAACTTAATGTCAATAATACAGAATCTAACCAATTAAAAAAAATCAAGGAAAGAGTTCTTGAAATGTCATAATATAAGACTTCATTTTCTTTATCCAATGTATAGTAAGTAGCCCGTTTGAATTATCCTTAGAGGTCACGGAAAAAAGCAAACGCGATAGATGGGTTACAAAAACTTTTAAAAAATACATTATGTTACTTCAATAATGTTTTGAACTTTGAACTTTTAGTCTGGTTGTAAAACTGCTGAAATGAACTTTAGCGGGAAAAAAGTAAAGGAAAATTAATTTTTGGTTTTTCTGAATCAGCATACCCTATAGTGTCTCAGAAAAAAAATCCCCATGCCTAGGGCTTGGGCAATTTTTTTTACAGCACTTTTAAATTTTGACCTAAAATACTTTATTTTAAACTATTTAAGATGGGGGTAGGGGAAATAAATTTATGTTTTTGGTCACTTTTACATATACTGTCGATATGAAATGTAACACTAACTTGGCTAAATAGTTACTCATCACTCTCATTTAAAAATTTGATCGGAATGATGGCGTCATCATGATAAATTCTAAGATGGCGTCCATTAAGGTGGTAAAAACTATGTTTTTAATGTAAAAATAATTTTATT
>NW_022706946.1:79953-82640 GCF_011630105.1 Anneissia japonica
TGGAAATAAAAAAAACCTATATATATATATTATATATATAATTAATGAACTACTACAAAGATAATCCAACGAAAAAACGAAATAGTGAAATTTTGCTTTAACATACCAATTTCTTTAGTCACTTAGTTTTTTTTTCTATAATTGTGAAAACTGACAGGACCTTAGTTAAATACTTACCCATTTTTGTCGTTCAGTGGTGGACCCAGGGGGTCTGATAGTGTGGGTCCAAACACAGGGCCGACTAGACCCTCGGTCAGCGTCCCGGAATAAACTTCCCTGGGCTTATGGGTTTCTTTTTAGCATTGTATGGCCCAAAATTTTGCTTTTAAGCCAAAATATTAGGGATTGGCAATCAAAATAATGTTAAATGGATAAGCAAATCATTATTTGTGGTTTGGCAACCTTGTCGAGGCATCGGACGATGGGAGTTTAGGCCTGTCAGACGGAAATTCCCCACCTCCCAAGCAAATTTGGAATGATGACGTCAATACACCGAATTCCAAGACTACGACAATCACAATTAAGGGAAATGTTTACCTAATTAAATTTAATCTTTCTACACTACATTTTTCTTCATCATACTATTATGTTGTTACTCTATTATATTATTAATATGCGTTTTAAAAAATTTATAGTTTATAATTCACATTAATATTAGCGTTAGTACTGTTATTCATTAGTTAGTACTGTTATACTGATTTCATTATTATTATTATCATCATCATCTTCCTTATTGTCATCCCCATCCTCATTATATTCCCCATTATAAGGAGGATGTTGATGATGATGAGGAGAAGAAAGATGATGGTGAGGAAGAACATGATGGTGATTACGATTGATGATAATGGTTGTTGATGACAATGATTGTGATGATGGTGATGAGAATGATAGAAAATGATTGATGAGAATGATGATGATGAATGATGAGAATAATCCCTCTCATCCTCACCCTTGTTCTTATCTTCATTCTTGTAATCCTCATCTTCATCATCCTCATGATGATGGTAGTGACTGATGATGAAGAGGATAATGATGAAAATGATAATGGTAATGATGACGATGATGATGATAATAATGAGGATGATGGTAATGATGATTATGATTATGGTGATTAAGAATGATGATGAGGAGAAGGAAGATGATGAGGTAGATGATTATTGATGATGGATGATGATGAGAAAAAAAAATGATGCTGATAAGGATGGTGAGGATAATGATGATAATAAGGAGAAGGATTAGGATGATGAGTTTGATGATGATGAAAATAAGGATGATGATGATTATGATTTATAATAATGGTCATTGATGAGGGTGATCGTGATAATGATGAGGATGATTGATGAGAATGATGTTGATGAGGTAATTGATGACGAATGGTGAGAAACATCCCGTCTGCCCCTCATCCTCATCTTCATTCTTGTCGTCCTCACCCTCTTCATTATCATCCTCATGATGAGGATGATGATTGATAATGATGATTAATAAGAATGATGATGATGTGGTTGATGATGAGGACAAGGATGATGATGGATGATGATAAATGATGATTGTAATGAGGACGATGATGAGGATGATAATGACAATGAAGATGATGATAATGAGGACTACGATGATGAATGAGTGATGATGATGAGAATAAGGATAGTGATGGATGAGGATGATTAGTAGGATGAAGGTGATGGTGATGATGTTAACAATGATTGGTGAGGATGGTGATGAGGGTGACGATGATAATGAGGGTGACGATGACGGATGAGGATCAATGCCATGGCCAGGATTTTCAAACGGTGTGGGACAATATCAGAGCGGACCCACTTTACGTGTAAATTCAAACAATGTGGACCCATTTTACGGAAAAATATGAAATATCTGGACCGATTTTCTTAAATTTTACCCATATTTAACTAAATATAAGGTATCTGGATCCATTTTATGCATAAAATTACATAATTTGGACTCTTTTTTAAAATGTGGACCATTTTTTTGTGGAGCCATTGAAAAAATGGTGTGGGACTGTCCCAACTGTGCCAATAGCTGGCTATGCCATTGATGATGATGAGGATGATGGATGTGGATGAATACGATGTTGAGGATGATGATGAAGAAAATGATGAAGAATGAGGAGGATGAAGATTATGAGGATGATGATAACGACGATAGATGATTGATAAGGACGTGATGAAGATGAGGACGATGACGATGGATGAGTATGATGTGATGATGACGATGGTGATGATTACAACGATCGATGATAATAAGGATGATTATAATGATTAGACAACAATGAGAATGATGATGACGAATAGGATGAGGATGATGATGACGGATGATGATGATGATGACGAATGATGATAATACTGTAATGATATCAATAGTGGTAATAAAAATATAAATAATATTATTATATAACAGTACTAACAATGTAATTCATTGTAATATTAAAATATAATTTTGAAATAACAGAAATACAATACAGTAATATATACATAATATTATTAAAGATTTCAACAATAATAAATAAGCATAATACTACTATTAAAATAATAATAATTATATATATTTTATATGTGATTGCTTTGATGAGATTGTATTTTGTACAATAGTAATAACAGTAATAATAATAATAATAATAATAATAATAATAATAATAATAATAATAATAATAATAATAATAATAATAATAATAT
>NW_022706946.1:83010-87796 GCF_011630105.1 Anneissia japonica
AAAGTGCTATAAAAAAAAATTGCCCAAGCTCTAAGAATGGGGATTTTTTTTCTGAGACACTATATGATATACTGATTCAGAAAAACCAAAAATAAATTTTCCTTTACTTTTTTCCCGCTAATTTCCTACTGCACCTAGGCTATTTGAACAATATCAACACTTAAGATTAATTGATCAGAATAGTAGTATTCAGGTATAAAAATGTGAGCAATTAAAATAAATTTCAGAACTCAGATCTCAGAATGTTTTATTAGACCAAACATTATAACAATAAATTATCATGACATATATAAATTATATTAAAACAATTTGATGGTCGGGAGACTCTCATTAAGGCTACGATATAAGCAGCTACCATGACAGCCACCGCAGAAATAAATACATGTATTGGTTATTCATGGTAAAATTTTATATGTCATTATTTAGATGACTTTAGATGATTATAATAACAGTATAACAGTATAACAGGAAATCATCACAAAAATTAAACACTCTAATTACCATTACCATTATTATTTTATTAAATTATTATTATAAATAAATTATTATTATTAATAGCAGTTAGTAATACAACAATATTAATTGTATATTCGAATGAATAATATTTTAATATAATTAGCAAAACCAGAAAAACTATGGTTATAACCTTAGAAATAATACAATTTGTTAGATATTAGACGGTGTTGCAAAAACACGATTAACTTTATATATTAAAGGGTATTTGTTTGTTATCAGTCAAGTGTTTCTCCTGGAAACCATACTGACTGTAAAATAAATGTTTTTACCTTGAAAATAATTATGCAGTTGATCAAAAATAATTCTTCAAACATTTTTGAAATTTATTGAAGTATAGATATAGGCATATCATTATTAAGTATAGTTTTATCATTTTTTTTTTATACAGAGGAATCACTTTAGCAGTCTTCAGTCTATCAGAAAAAATTCCTGCGCACAGAGATTGATTATTGACATAAGGTTAAAGTTCACATAGGCCTATTTCAATTTAATTAATTTGGACATTTTAGTTGATAATATTCATCAATTCCACAACTGAAATTTTTTCAATTTAATCACCTATTAAATTTTTATTAATTTTAAAGAATTTATGAAACTTTTTTTTTTATTATTTATTGCTACTACTATTACTAATTAACACCTCATTTTATAGTCTAAGTTTTGTTACAATATAAAACTTCACTATAAAAATTGAATGAGTGGTTACTTGGTCTCTCCGTGATGAAATTTAAGTGAATGGTGATGAATTATGAAATATATTCCTTTTATACAGCATGATGTAAACATTGTTGCATAACAACCATAATAAATTATGTTTAATCATTTGATAAATTTTGTTTGTATACCAAATCCTGCACGCCCCCTTTCATGGAAAGTTTATAAATTGATTTCGTTGCCGATTACCGTTTCAATCATAGTATGTATATTAAACTTAAAGCTTATTTACATACAATCGCTACATTGTAGCTACATCAATCGCTCTACATACTGTAGCATAGCTGCCCCATGCAACCGGGAAGGCATCATGTTTAATTCATGTTGTTAAAGATTGCCAATTGTGTAAATAGTGATGATGGGTGTGCTATTTTGTCTGAATGTGTTATAGTAGGTACTATTAATCTGAGAAGATGTGTTGGTTTTAAATGTCATATGTACTTTTCCGAGACCTGAAAATAAAACAATTATATTACAATAACAAAATTTATGATGGAATTAACGTATTAAATTTGTAAAGCACGCCTGCCTTAGAACTAATACTTTTGTTTACCTATTATTGTGCTTTTTCCATGAACGGTTTTTGTCAAGACTTACCCCAATAATGTGTACTGTTGATTTTGCGTCGTCAATTTGTGTTTCTTTTAATATTGCACAATTTGATTGAACCACTATCAAGATCAAGATTAGTTAAATAACTCACAGTCAACATCACTCCAGATGTGAGGTTGATTATTTGATAAATTGCTATTGATGTACTTTTACCGGGAATCCCCTAAAATGTGTATAAAAGTATAATCCAGGGGCTAGCAGTGGTCATCGTGCACAGTTTAAATTATTTGATGTTTGTTTTGTTCCTACAAGTCAGGAAACTTTGCTGACCCCTGACGATGTTAATGAACCTAACAATTTCTTTACTGAAATGTCTGTGAGTGTGTTGAAGGTGTTTTCCCTCTAAAAATGGTATTTAGAGAACTTAGAATTCCGTCAGCAGAAACAGGACTTGCACTCGCCAAGAACTACAAGGTCTTAGAGAAATCAAATAATATTAAAATTTAAAAGAAAAAGCTAAAAGACTATTTGAAGTCACGCTTTTGCTAGTTCAACCATCACTCCTGCTGAACTAAAAGACTATGAGCAGCTTAGCTCAGTCGGCTAAACCGGTGGTAGCCACTGTGTGTGCGCTAAACCGTGGAGATCTAGTTCTAGGCCCCCGGTTCAATTCCCATCCCTGCTCTCCTTGTTTTTCTGCTGGATGGCTGAAATGCAAGTTACGATAGCGCACCGTCTCAGATGAGACGTTTAAGCAGTTCATCCCGAGTACACGCTAAAAAACGCATTACACTATTCGGAAAAGAGTAGGGGATTGTCTCCTGGTGTACTGCCCAATCACCACCAGAAGGACCCCACAGGAAATAAATCTTCTTTAGACTTTCGTGAGTTATCAGTGTTCACACCGAAAATCCATCCATTCATACATTAACATTAAATTGCACATTTATTCAATAACAATTTTGTTAGTAGTTTTCAAGTCTCTAAGTTAGCTTAACGCCTCTTCTTTTTGCATTTTTGGTATTGATTTTTTCACTTTTTTGCTAGCTCCACCTGTGTGTTAATTTTAAGACACCTCCACTGTGTTGGTGGTTGCCTGAAGTTAGTTTCACTGAGGCTTGACTGGCCTTGCTTATAATTCATGGTTGAGTAAAGATCTATTGTTTTCTTTACAGGTGATCTGCTTTGCATAATAATTAGATGAGCTGATGTTTTGCAATGCTAGAACACAGTTGTTTGCCTTAGCTAACAGGTATATACGTTTAAATGTAAACATTGTGGTCTTTAACCAAAGAACTGGAAATCTGTAGAAAGAGAAAAACAAAACGAGGATGCAAGGCGGGAGTATCTCGCCGTATACATCGGCAATTACTATTATCGCCTTCAAAACAAAACATACTTTAGGCCGACTGGCCACTACCAACAACTTAAAACTTGGTGTCCTAAATATGCAATCCATCCGTAACAAGACTCTTCAATTTTGTGAATATGTGTCAGATCAATCCTTAGATCCTTAGTTGCAGTCACTGAAACATGGTTACATCCTGATGATACAGCAATCGTCGCTGAATGTGAGCCTGTATGTTACACTTTCAAGAGTTTCCCCCGTGAGGGTAGACGAGGCGGTGGTGTAGGCTTCCTTTCAAGAATACCATTAACAACATGTAAACGTATCCCAGACTACACTTCATTTGAATCTTGTGAAACTGTCTTAAAATCTCATGGTAAGACTATTACTATTGTTACTTTATATAGAGCTCCATCATGTTATGGACAATCTACCATTGCCCAATTCTTCGCAGAATTTTCCAGTCTTGTTGAGCAATATTCTCTTACCAATAACCTCATCATAAGTGGGGATTTCAACATACATGTAGATGAGGAAGATGATGTTAATGCTAAGCAGCTTAACGATATAATAGATTTTTTTTGTCTTTTGTGGGGGTAACCCACTTTTATTGTCTTTTTTTCATTTATTTTCAATATTTTTTTTCCTCCTTTTATATACATACTTTATACAATACCTTTAACAAACAGCATTAGGTCTTATTACTTTCTTTTTTTACTCACATATTACTACATCTTATCTTTCTTTATACATAATTATTTATAAAGACTGCAAATTAAATGCACATACATTTAAACATCCCCAAAAAATTATTACATATACATTTTAAGTGTTACAGTTCTTACTTTAAAAAACCTTCCATATTTTTTGTAGCTCTTTCCACTTTTCTTTAGCCTTTTGTTCATTATTATGCATGTCGCATTTAATTTTAAGCAATGCATTGTATTTAAAAGAAATATATAATGAGGTACGCCTTGATTTATTTAACTCTGACAAAATCTTTTCTTTGTAAATAGTAAAAGCGGCCGAAGTGTAAATAAAGTCAATTAATACATTCTGTGTTCCAATTACAAAATATTTGAACGACAGGCTATGTGTGTACCCAACAGCTCTTAATATATTTCGTACTCTTCTCCAAAAAGGTTTAATACTTATACAACTAAAGAGCTTGTGTTTCTCATCCTTAATCTGATTACATTTATTACATTTGTCTGATTCTTTTACTTTCCATATAGATAAGTTTTTATTAGTTGGTAATATTCTATGTAAAAGTTTATAGTTAAACTGCGCTAATTTTTTATCTTTCATTTTACAAACTTTATGTAACCAGCATGATTTCCAATCAATATAATTATCAAAGAAATAAGCTTCCCATTTTTTTTCCAATGGGTGGAATGAAAGCCTCCTTTACAAAACATGAATATACAGTTTTTGTTTTAATGCCGTCATATTTTCGGTTAATGTTGACAATATCATAATTGCAATTCTTTGTGACCTTTATGATATGTTTCCATTGATCTGGTACAGCTTTCAATATACATAAATATTCACTTAGCCAATTTGATTTACACCGTAATTTCACTAATAATTCATCTGAAGATATAAACTTCTGATCACATACAATGTCTTTAATGAAAATTATACCGTTATTAATCC
>NW_022706946.1:87925-90522 GCF_011630105.1 Anneissia japonica
CTTCATCAATGACGTACATCGGTACATTTATAATGTTAGCAGCATAAATTAATTTAGACAACGCAATTGATTTGAGTACTATAGTTTTGCCATAAAAAGATAGGTTTCTCGAACTCCAAAATTTTAAAGTACGTTGAAGCTCAGTCAATTTTCCATCCCAATTCTTCTTTGTACATGATTCTTTGTCATAACCTACGTAAATTCCTAACACTTTTATTGGTTGTTTTACCCAACATATTCCAAGAGGTTCGTCTAACCTATCCTTCCATTTTCCTCTCCACAGTGCCTTTGTTTTTTATTTGTTTAATGCCATACCAGATACTTTACAAAACGACTCAATAACATTCACCGCTGTGTGGAGAGTATTTTCATCTCCGACATACAGTACGGTATCGTCTGCCAACTGGCTAATTCTAGCTTCTATATGTCTGTGCTGTTCACTTATATTTGGTAATTTAATTCCCTTGTAAGAACTATTATTTCTTACATTACATGCCATAACCTCAACAACAATAATAAAAAGCAATGCTGATAACGGGCAACCTTGCCTTATACCTTTATCCATGCTGAAATTTTCAGAAATCCACCCATTATTCGTTGTTACACATTCAACCTTATTATATAACATTTTAACCCATTTGCAAAAGGTGTTACCAAAATTTAATTTTTTCAAAACTTCGAACATAAAATCTCTATTAACTGAATCAAAAGCCTTTCTAAAATCTAGCATTATCATTGCTCCCTCAATATCATATCGGTCTGTACAATAAAGTAAATCGTCTATTAGACGGATATTTTCTCCCGCGAAACGGCCTTTTATGTAACCCTTTTGGTCTGAATTAATTATAGATTTAATAACACCACGTAATCTACCGCTTAAAGCATGTGCAAGAATTTTGTAGTCTGTATTTAACAATGTTTTGCCTTTCACCATTTTTAAATAACAGGGTGATAATCCCACGTCTCTGTGAACATGATAGTTCTTGCAATTCAAAACTTTTGTTTATTGCATTACAAACCAAAGGACCAATTTGGTTCCAGAAGAATGTATAAAATTCTACGCTCAATCCGTCTGAACCGGGGGAATTATCATTTTTCATTTTAAGTAGCGTTGCTTTACATTCTTCAATGGAGATAATACCTTCGCATGACTCTTTTTCTTCTTCAGTAAGTCCGTTCATCTTTGTTTCAGCAAGATAAGCATCGATTTGTTCAGAACTTATTGCTTCATCTGCATATAGGTTTTTAAAATGTGTAACCTGTTCGCAAAGGATATCCGCTGGGTTTGTTACCGTGGTTCCCTTTTTAGTTAACAAACTTTTTTATTTGTTTTCTCTTACTATTTGTTTTTTCTAATCCGAGAAAGAATTTTGTATTACGTTCACCTTCTTCGATCCATTTTGCCCGGGATCTAATATGTGCACCTTTTGCCTCTATATCATATAATGTTTCAAGTTCTTGTTTTTTGTTTTCAATGCACATTTCAATGTTTTCATCTCTACCATCGTTTTTCATACTAATTTCGTGTAATCTCTTTATGTCTTTTTGTAATATCTGTTTTTTATAGTTTGTTTGTTATTTTTTACTTTTCCATAAGTAATCGAAAACTCTTTTACTTTTGTTTTTATAAACTCCCATCGATTCTGAATTATTCAATACCATATCGTTAATAATTTTGCTAATTGATTTTGTATTAATTTCATCCTTTAAAAAACTGTTGTTAAGCTTCCATAGTCCTGGGCCACGTTTTGACTCATGTAAATCAAGCTTTATTGAAACCGCTTGATGATCCGTTGCGATAGCCGGACGGATATCACAAGATATTATATCCCCGCATTGAAGGAGATCTTTAGATACTAGCCAGTAGTCAAGTCGGCGATAAATGTTGTTAATTTTTTTGCGCCAGGTAAATTGTAATTTATCTATATTTTTCATTCGCCAACAATCTATTAGTTTTAGGTTTTTCATAAGGTTTTTGATTGTGTATACTGATTTATCAAGTCTATTTGCACTTCCTTTCTGATCTAGATTTTTGTTCATTATGTTGTTAGAACAACATTTTTACAATTTTCGTCAGCAAAATCATTAAAAAAATTATGTATATTTCTGAAAAACCCACTTCTAATTTTGCTATCATTTGGTGCATAAACATTGATAAGTAAAATTGGTTTTCCCTGTATTAATACATTAAGAAAAATGTATCTCCCATTATATCAACTAACTTTTTGATAAATTTACATTCAAGCCCTTTTTTAACTAGAATAGATACGCCTCTACTATGCGAGCTACCTACACTATGTATCGACTCACCATCCCAGATAAAGTTTGACTTAAGTATGTCAGGGGTTAAATGTGATTCCTGTAGAAAAATTATATCTGCTTTTTGATCGTCACACTATTGAAATATTTTCCGTTGTTTGTCTTTGGTTCTAATACCTCTGACATTCAAGGTTATACAGTGCAAATTCATCTTTAGGGAGCCTCGCAAAATAAAGCAACGCGTATACGAGTGGACCACGCGATGCGATTAAAGGCAGTTTAATCCCATAGTTGGCCACGCGTTGGGATTATTTTCCTGGGCTACTCCACTTCGTAGT
>NW_022706946.1:92663-96204 GCF_011630105.1 Anneissia japonica
ATGGAATCGTCCAACATTTTTGATCAGTATCTTGAACCACTCGTCGGCAACGCGAAGAGATTTTAATCCCCAACCACGCGTTGTAGACGGGTATACGCGTTGCTTTATTTTGCGAGGCTCCCTTAGTTAAAGTGGTATCTATCAATACTATATCATGCATGATATATAGGTCAATGCCTAAGTAAATTTCTAAAAGGAACGGAAAAGATAATAAAAAAGCAAAGGTCATACTACAAGGTATAGTAATTACCTTGCAATATAATGTATGATTAAACATTTGTATACTACCCAAAAATATTTAATGCAATGCCCATGAAATAGGCAATAGATTTATTAATTTTTGCTATTTTTCTTTTTTCTTTTCCTTAACTTTCTTTTTTCGTTACAATCTGGTGATTTTTTTGTTGGCGTAAGGTTCGACTTTTCACTTTTATCGGCATCCTCAAAAGCGGACTTTTCTTTCAGTTTGGTTTTGTTTCTTTTATCATGTTCATTTTCTCCTTTAGATGCTGATGATTCAAAGTAATCCGTTACCTTCTTTTGTTCTTGTTCATCCCTTGGTTCTTGGGTGCTTTGATCTTTGATTTCTTCACTTGTATTTTGTTCACATGCAACATCATTATCTGCATCACTGCAGCTACTTTCTGTGTCATTTACGCTGGTGTTATTGTGTGTACTAAATACATCATCGTTTGTGTCTTCCGTCTCTACATGATGTAGGTCCACTGTACTTGTGTCACATGTTGCTAACTTTTCATTTTCACGTCGCATAGTATCGTCATTAGACGTTTCTGGTAATTTAACGAAAGAATCCCACATGCGATTGATGTACGAACCAGCAGAGCCCACTGAGATACATTGAGTATCATTGGAACATTTGTCCTTGGTATGACCAGGCTGATGGCATTTAAGACAAACTGTATCTGACTTACAGTGATAGGCAAGGTGTCCTATTTTCAAGCATTTCTTACATTTTAGTTCTTGTCCTTCATGAAAAGCTCTAGCTTTGAAACCGTTTATTGTCACTTGTCTTGGTATTGATGACGTCAATTTTTCAACAAATATGGCTCTGTCCCCATTAAGCCAGCTAGTGAGTTGGCCGTTAACCCTTATTTTCATTCTCATAATTTCTCCTATTGGTTTACATCCTAGGACTTTTAATCGTTTGAGTATCTCAGAATCCGAGACAGAGAGTGGAATATCTTTGATTGACGATATAATAGATGTAAACAACCTTGTTCAGTTGGTTAAAGGTCCCACCCATAATCGAGGTCATACATTGGACCTTGTCATTACTAATAGTCCACATCTAATAATTAAGTGCGATGTGCATAAGTTTCCCATTTCCGATCATTTTGTTGTTCTGTTAAGTTTTAATCTTTCAAAACCACACTTAACAAAGAAAGAGATTGTCTATCGTAATTTCAACAATATTAACATTACAGCTCTCGAAGCAATAATTTCTGAGTCATTTGCTATTTTGTCTGATTCACCAGATCCAAATGTGACTGTTGATCAGTATTATAAGGTATTTGAACAAGTAGTCAATGAATTTGCTCCTAGGAAACATTGTACCATCATTGAAAGGTCGACATCTCCGTGGTATACCCAAGAATTAAGAAACACAAAGAGGATCTGTCGCAGACATGAGCGCAAATGGCTTAAATCGCATGATCTCAATGACTACGGTATATTCCGGTACTACTGCATGGAGTATCACAAGCTTATTAAGAAAACTCACACAGAATATTTATCAGCTAAAATTGAAGCATGTGGCTCAGATCAGAGAAAGTTGTACCAAATGACAAATAGTTTATTGGTAGAAGCAAGGGCTGTATTATTCCAACAATTCCTAACACATCACATAAACAACTTGCTGATCAATTTAATAACTTTTTTATCGATAAGATACAGAAAGCTCGTAACAACCTAATTTCAACCCGATCGTGTTCTTTGGCACATTCTTTTCCTGTTCAGCCGCCATTGTTTTGCACATTTAATTACGCAACCGATATTAATCTATCCAAGTTGATATGCGATATGCCGGCCATATGCTGTCAGCTTGACCCAGTCTCCATGACAATCTTGAAACGTGTGATTTCATCTACACTTCCAGTTATTTCATCTATTGTCAATAAGTCATTGTCATCCGGTGAGTTTCCTCACCGTCTTAAACAGGGCATAGTTAAACCTCTGCTTAAGAAGCCATCTTTCGATCCAAATATTTTGTCACATTACAGACCTGTTACAAATATTGCTTTCATTTCAAAAGTTATTGAAAAAGTAGTCGCAGATGAATTAATGCACTTTATTGTTCACAACGACTTATCAGAAGTGTTTCAGTCAGCTTATCGTAAATTACATAGTACAGAAACAGCAATACTAAAAATTCATAATGATATCATGGTATCAGTGGATGAGGGAAAGTGTGTGCTGTTAGTTTTTCCACATCTAGATGTGTATAAGAGACAGGAAAGAGATTGTCTATCGTAATTTCAACAATATTAACGTCCTCCGCTGGTTTCGGTCTTATCTACATGGTAGGCAACAAGCTGTATACATTGATGGTGTACTATCTAGTTACATAGATATAGATTGCGGGGTCCCCCAAGGCTCAATTCTTAGGCCTATATTGTTTACTCTATACTTTAAACCTATTGGTAATATAATTCGTCGCTACGGCACTAATTTTCACATGTACGCTGATGATACACAATTGTATCTCAGTTTCAAGCCCAACAATGACACGTGTGACCATGCAGTCACAACATTACAGACTTGTATCAAAGAAGTCAACACATGGCTCGAAAACAAGATGCTCTGTTTAAATGTTGATAAGACACAGGTCTTGTACATTCATTCTAAACGTAGAAGCAGCATTCCAACTATTGACAGAATTACAGTTGGTGATGATGTTGACGTTACTCCATCTACTGCAGTAAAGAATCTTGGAATTTTATTTGATTCTAACATGGACATGGAGAAACATGTTAACAGCATTTGTAAATCTATAGCATTTCAGGGACGAAATATCAGGCGAATTCGCCACCTTCTTACCGAACAAGCACTTATTAAGCTTGTTCATGCGTTCATCACTTGTAGGTTGGACTATTGCAACAGCATTCTATATGGCCTTCCTGATAAATTAATCTCAAAATTGCAGCGTGCGCAACATATTTCTGCAAGACTTTTCTCAGGAACTCCACGTTTTCATCATATCACTCCTATTCTGAACCGACTTCACTGGCTTCCTGTCAAACAAAGGATAGTTTTTAAGATAAATCTCATTACATACAATGCTCTTCACGGTCTTTCACCTGTGTACATAAGCAACATGCTAAATCTTCGGTCGATGTCATGTATACGGTCACTGCGATCGTCAACTAGCAGTTATGTACTTACCAGACGCTCTTCTAGGTTGAAATCCTATGGTGATAGAGCCTTCGGTGTTGCTGCACCTATCCCCTGGAACCAGTTACCATCTGCCTTAAGAGAAGCTACAAGTTTAAATATATTCAAGTCAAAGCTCAAGAAATTCCTG
>NW_022706946.1:96780-110919 GCF_011630105.1 Anneissia japonica
GGGTGTGGGTGGGGGGGTGTGTTCGTGTGTGGGTGTGTTCGTGGGGTGTGCGCCTGTGAACCTTTACCAACCGATGACACACCTGTGAAGACATACCTGTTTAGAGATGACATACTCGCAAGCGATGACGTCGCCAACTCTCTAAATAGCTATACCCCTGGTGACATATCTAAGCTTTTCATCAAAAGTCACCGTTAGTTAGGAATTTTTCCAAGTTTATGGACACACGTTGTGTGTTGTAAAAATAAACAGCAGTATCTTGTGACATATATTTGTACTCAGTTATGCAGTGGCCTACACAATGTTATGGTTGTTGCTAAACATCCCTTGCTTACTCACAGAAATAGCATTAGACATATTTTTAAAATAAAAATCGGTTGTAGCCCCTTCACATATAGGTGTGTGTGTATAAGGCTTATGCCTATGCATTTCCATATTTGAACCTACAAATTGTAAAATCCATATGTATAGATAAAAAAAAATGATTATTGTATGTAATTGATTATTGACTGACAAGAAAATAAAATCGTACGTATCATCGACTTTTCATCTATTTATTAATTTATTTTTTAACTGATTTTAGGCCGAAGGCCAAAAAATGACAAGCAGTGAACTAAGTCACTATAAGTGGCATATGTCTTCACAAGAGAAACATAAACACCATATTCACATAAACTAAGCATCATTATGAAGCTTAGCTAGGTAGTGGAGTTGTCTTGGTCGTGGAAAGGAAATTCAGTCGAACAGTCGAATTTCTATCACTTAGTGATTTTTTTTTCCTACTTTTCACTTTCTTTGTATTTTTATAAAAGGCATTGTATAATTCATTGACAAAAACGTATTTATTCCTAATATAAATGCAAATGAATAGGTTTTTATTAATGAAAATTAAATGTTAGTGTAAACCCGCAATGTGTGTCATGATCACACATGCTATTCATTTGCTCAATCTATACAAATTTAATATTCCCAATTGTTATTCATTCGTTATATATGCCTACCCTATCAAGTGGAAATAAACTATATTCTACCAAAAAATCGACAAAATTCACGGCAATTCCAATCGCAGCGAACTCGAAATATGCGACACATGTCGCAGTCAGGCAGACTACAAAAATTAAAACGTTTCTGACGCGTTTCCTTCTCATCCTCAGCATCAATTTTACTCCATAATATGTTTTTAGTGCCACTGCAAATGCGTTTCATGGAATCAGTAGCCGTGTAGCTGAAGTAATGATGGTTAATTTCTGAAATTGGTTCCAACCTGTACTTGAACATACTTGAAGGGTTTTCTTGTGCCTGAAATGATCAAGACAATAATTAAATATTCCAGTTATATGCAATTATTCAGATTTTTTAAAGGCCGCTATCTTAACCTTGCGAAATAATATTGCCACAACGCTGTTTGGCAGAAAGTAAATTTAGTGGTAAATGTACTAAAAAATAATCTCTAATCTGATAGGGGACAAGATTATTACACGTTTTTTTTTTTAAAGGATAGTCAATTATGAATTTCTGTCAAGTAGTGATTTGTAATGTAAGACAATGATGATGCATTATCCAAAAAGTTACTCAAACCACATGACGTCGTTAATAATTCCGATAACACAATCACCAATTGGCTACCATAGAACTTTTTGTTTCAACGCGTTTCGCACTGACAACGATTTTTATTATGCTCCGTTTTCAAGTGGCAACCGAAGACATTGGCAGTACGTTTGTAAAAATTATCATTTTGACAAACCACAAAAATTATAACACAGAAAATAGCCTCGGATTTTTCCCTGAAATGATTATTGTTGATTTTTATTGTGCTCTGTTTTAAAACTTAGTTGCTTCCACTGACTCTGATGCAGATCTACTAATGCTGTGAATTCAATCTTCATCTTTTGAATAATATAAAAAGAAAAATTATATAAAAACCAAAATTTAAAAAAACAATATATATATATATATTTACGTTTATATTTTTAAAATGTATATGTCATTATTTCAGATGACTTTAGATGATGTTTATTGACATATTATGTCTTGTTCAGTGTACTAGTGGTATTAAATCTAATGGCTATCGTTATTCTAATACATAATCGTTATGAAAGTGACATGCAAAAGGGAAATATATAATAGTAAGCGCTAATTAGTAAAACAAGTGTTAAGTTGAGTAATTACTTTCGTTAGGCCGAGTGACTATTCTTCGAGGATATGTGATGTCCATCAACAGAAGGTCTACTGTATTATCAAAACTGAAATAATGATTCAAGGGAATTAGTATACAGAATATAAACTCTTAATGAAGTTCTCCCCGATAATGATCAATTGTATTAGGAGAAACAAAATGATAACGTAGGCTTACCGATCTGGTATCATTGTACTCCGCTAGGCTTGATATATAGCAAATGTCATCGCCATTGTATCGATAAATGAGTAGTCCCTGTAAAAGTTAACAAACAAACAAAATAATGCAACTTAATGTCAATAATACAGAATCTAACCAATTAAAAAAAATCAAGGAAAGAGTTCTTGAAATGTCATAATATCAGACTTCATTTTCTTTATTCAATGTATAGAGAGTAAACCGTTTAGATTATCCTTAGAGGTCACGGAAAAAAGCATACGACATAGATGGGTTACAAAACCTCTTAAAAAAATACCGTACATTATGTTACTTTCAATAATGTTCTGAACTTTTGAACAATATCAACACTTAAGATTAATTGATCAGAATATTAGGATTCAGGTATAAAAATGGGCGCAATTTAAATAAATTTCAGAACTCAGATCTCAGAATGTTTTATTACACTAACAAAATATAACAATAAATTATCATGACAAATTGATGGTCGGGAGACTCTCATTAAGGCTAAAATATCAGCAGCTACCATGAGAGCCACCGCAGAAATAAATACATGTATTGGTTATTCATGGTAAAATGTTATATGTAATTATTTAGATGATTAGATGATTATAATATAACAGTATAACAGCATAACAGGAAATCATCATAAAAATAATTACCATTACCATTATTAATTATTACATACATAAATAACAGTTAGGAATATAACAATATTTATTGTATATTCAAATTATTAATATTTTAATATAATTAGCAAAACCAGAAATACTCTGGGTTATAACCTCAGAAAAAATACAATTTGAATCATATCGATTAGACGGTGTTGCAAAAACATGATTAACTTTATATATTAAAGGGTATTTGTTTGTTATCGAGTTCATAATCTAGTCTGTCTACTGTTTCCAGTACAGCTAATTCAGTCAAGTGTTTCTCCTGGAAACCATACTGACTGTAAAATAAATGTTTTTGCCTTGAAAATAATTATGCAGTTAATCAAAAATAATTATTCAAAAATTTTTAAAATTTATTGAAGTATAGATATAGGCATATCATTATTAGGTATAGTTTTATCATGTTTTTTTTATACAAAGGAATCACTTTAGCAGTCTTCAGTCTATCAGGAAAAATTCCTGCGTACAGAGATGGATTATTGACATAAGATTAAAGTTCACATATTTCCATTTTAATTAATTTGGACATTTTAGTTGATAATTCATCAATTCCACAACTGGATTTTTTTTTTCAATCGATCAATGGTCTTTTGAATTTTGTTATCTTAAATCACATTAAAATGAAAAGTCTGAAATTGGATTTCTCAAATGACTTACTCCTGACAGCACATATCTGAGATCCAACTTATGTACCAATGCTTAAAAAAAACTCGTCAGCAATTTTCTTTTTGTCACCTATTAAATTATTATTATTTTAAAAAAAATTATTAAACTTTCTTTTTCTATTATTTATTACTACTACTATTACTAATTAACATTTTTTTGGCAAGCTTGAAGTTTTTATATTTTCAATTTTTTTTCTATGTATTTAGATTGGTTTTTAAATTGATATATTGTCTATCGTCTTTAGAAGTCTGCTTTACAATTAATACAATTTATTGACTTGCAAGTCAATGGTTTAAAATGTGTAAGATAAAAGCATTAAATATTTCATAATTTCCATCATGTAACTGTTTAATGTATAATCAATTAAATATATACATAAATATACAAGACTACATATGAACGTCAACAAACAAAAATCGCCGCCATGTTTGTACATTTTACTCTGGTATACATGAGTGACGTCAATGAAGACTGTCAATGCACTCGACCCTTGTATAGCATCTACTTCTATTATAATGCCGTGATCCGTTTGTTCAAAGGTTTCAGACAAAGTTTTCATGAAGCTGTTTCCCTACTATTTGTATTTAACACTTTTTAGGAAAGCTTGATGTTTTTCTTCATTCTTTTTCTATGTATTTAGATTGGTTAATAACTTTATATATTGACTGGCGTCTTCAGAAGTCTGCTTTACTTTTAATACAATTTACTTCTGAACTTCATTAACCTTTTTATGCCTCTAGTCATCCATGTTAATTGCTTGTGTTTTTACCTTGCAAGTCAGTGGTTTAATATTTCATAACTTCCATCATGTTCCATCATAATTAATTAAACATATACATACAAGACTACATATAAACATCAACAAAAACCATCGCCGTGTATGTACATTTTACACTGGTACTTACATAAGTGACGTCAGTGAAGACTGTCAAAGCACTGGACCCTTTTAGAGCCTCTACTTCTATTTTAATGCCGTCATCCGTTTGTTCAAATGTTTCAGATAAATTTCGAAATTCAACAACGAACAATTCCTCAAACTTCATCTGTAATAAAAAAAAAGAAATGAGTTTATAGTTTAATTTCATTAATGGTTCCCTTAAATATTAAGTACATTTGCTATGATCTGTATTTGTTCATCCCGGTTCATCCATACGTATGTCTATGCGACGCTGATGTCATACATTTCGTCGAAAGTTTTTAAACAAGCAAACTTGAACTTCTAATCGCTTGTTTTTTGGTTTGTTTTTTTTTGTTTTTTGTTTTTTGTTTTTCTTCATACATTGGTCATTTGTTTATTTAAACTGAACAAAAACTGAATTGAAGTAATATAGTTGAAGACAATTATTAGGTATAGTAAATAATATATAGCGCATTTTACCAAATAATAGAATGCATTCGGAAATGTAAAATAATCTAAACATTCAATAATAAAATTTATACTGAAAAAAATAAACACAAAAAACACAACACTCAGAAAGACGTTGATTACAATATCAGTGGCAATACTATGTAGTGTAACGCTTGCCCTTACCTTGTGTTGAGAATTCTCGACATCCTGGGTACTCATAGTGTGTGCTGGTGTACCATACATACAGGCAAGTATGATGCAAAGAACCACTGATTGTACTACTTTGCTCATTTTATAGTCTAAGTTTTGTTACAATATAAAACTTCACTATAAAAATTGAATGAGTGGTCTCTCCGTGATGAAATTGAAGTGAATGGTGATGAATTATAAAATATATTCCTTTTTATACAGCATGATGTAAACATTGTTGCATAACAACCATGGTAAATTTGTTTAATCATTTGATGAATTTTGTTTGTATATCAAATCTTTCACGCCCCCTTTCATGGAAAGTTTATAAATTGATTTCGTTGCCGATTACCGTTTCGATCATAGTATGTATATTAAACTTAAAGCTTATTTACATACAATCGCTACATTGTCGCTACATCAATCGCTCTACATATTGTAGCATAATTCATGTTAAAGATTGCCAATTCTGTAAATAGTGATGATAGGTGTGCTATTTTGTCTGAATGTGTTATAGTAGGTACTATACATTTCTGAGAAGATTTGTTGGTTTTAAATGTCATATTTACTTTCCAGACCTGAAAATAAAACAATTATATTACAATAACAAAATTTATGATGGAATAAACGTCTTAAATTTGTAAAGCACGCATGCCTTAGAACTAATACTTTTGTTTACCTATTATTGTGCTTTTTCCATGAAAGATTTTTGTCAAGAGTTACCCCAATAATGTGTACGGTGGATTTTGCGTCGTCAATTTTTGTTTCTTTTAATATTGCACAATTTGATTGAACCACTATGATTACCACGAAAAAGATCAAGATTAGTTAAATAACTCACAGTCACATCACGCCAGATGTGAGGTTGATTATTTGATAAATTGCTATTGCTGTTACTACTTTGACGGGGAATCCCCTAAACTGTGTATAAAAGTATAATCCAGGGGCTAACAGTGGTCATCGTGCACAGTTTAAATTATTTGATGTTTGTTTTGTTCCTACAAGTCATTAAGTCAAGTCAGGAAACTTTGCTGACCCCCTGACGATGTTAATGAACCTAACAGTTTCTTTACTGAAATGTCTGTGAGTGAGTTGAAGGTGCTCCCCTCTAAAAATGGTATTTAGAGAACTTAGAATTCCGTCAACAGAAACAGGACTTGCCTTCGCCAAGAACTACAAAATGTAAAAGAAAAAGCTAAAAGACTATTTTGAAGTTACGCTTTGCTGGTCCAACCATCATCCTGCTGAACTAAAAGACCATGAGCAGCTTAGCTCAGACGTCTAAACCGGTGGTAGCGACTGTGTGCGCTGAACCGTGGAGATCTAGCTCTAGGCCCCCGGTTCAATTTCCATCCATGCTATCTTTGTTTTTCTGCTGGATGGCTGAAATGCAAGTTACGATAGCGCACCGTCTCAGATAAGATGTTCAAGCCGTTAATCCCCCGTACATGCTAAAGAACGCATTACACTATTCGGAAAAGAGTAGGGGATTGTCTCCTGGTGTACTGCCCAATCACCACCAGAAGGACCCCACAGGAAATGAATCTTCTTTAGACTTTCGTGAGTTATCAGTGTTCACACCGAAAATCTATCCATCCATACATGAACAATAAATTGCACATTTATTCAATAATAATAATAGGCCAAATAGGCCTAATAATAATAATAATAATAATAATAATAATAATAATAATAATAATAATAATAATAATAATAATAATAATAATAATAATAAACAACATTTGTTATGCACCAATTTCAAAATAAATTATCAAAGGCGCATATCAAGGTAGGAACAGTGTAGACTAGATGGATTGAAAGATATGAGTTTCAAATTGAGTTTAGGCCTAAATGAAACAAAGGAGGGAGGTGTTGACAAACAATTGTAGGTCGTTCCACAGAAATGAGGCAGAAAAAGCAAAGTAATGGTACGTTGGCCATATGTCTTAAAGTTGAAGGCGGGGAAAGTGAGATAAAGTTTTTGCTGTTTCTGATCATCTACCAACCATTAAGTTGTTAGACGATGTTATAAAATCATTCAAAAATGGGGGAACAGTTAACATCAAATATAGACAATAATAATAAATAATAGACATAATAATAATAGACATAATAATAATAGACATAATAATAATAATAATAATAATAATAATAATAATAATAATAATAATATTAATAGACATATTCGGCGAAGTTTGTTTACAACCAGTCACGTGACTTAACTTTGGCATACAAAAGAAAATTTTACAGCGCGATCAGTGTGAAAGTATATTAAAAGGTAATGTTATGGTCGCAAAAATGGCAAGGAAAGTCATTACGATTGTTTAAAATAGTGTTTATTTACTTATCCTAGCGTTCTCCTAGCATTGTATATTTTGAAATTTAAGTGATCCTTCGTAGACTTTATTTAGCCTCAACATCGTAGTGTAGTTTAGCGTGGTTCGCGTGTCGAAGACCCTGGTGCATACCTAAACAGGCAGTAGATGTGCAGGGGCCTGGTCTAACATTTGTCGAAAAATCTGAATGTTTGTGGCCATTATTGTTTGGACCATTAGCAAACCCTTAAGGCAAAATTGTCAAGTTCAATTTCCAATTAATTTGGTATAGTTTACTGGAAATTATGACGATTTTTACAGCAATAACAAAGGACGGCTGCAATAGCAATCTCCATGTAAATACACCGCTGTACCTGTCCATTGTTTACATTCAACACGATGTTAGCTTACGTGACGCCCATCATCGAATCGCTCTATTAGAAGCACTAAAGTGTAACACAAGTGAACGCCTTTTTGCATTTATTTAGCTCTTATAACCATGATTTGGACTTACTGAACATTCCTAATAACGCTTGGCTGAACAACAAAATTACCTATATCTTTAAGAAGGAAAATAACAACGAAGCTATTAAATTTTAGGGGGATAGCAATTAGATCAAACCTCGGAAGATTTTTTTTTTTTTAAAGGATCACATGGAGACTCAAATCTGCTTATGAGAGTCATTCTAGTGAGAGTCAGTTCAACTGCAGATGAAAGTGTTATACCTAGATCTGTTATTGAGAACCATCAGCGAACAATTATTGCTAAATACATAGATATTGCTGCTGCATATGATCACAAAGCAAGACGCTTACTGTTCAAAGTCTTATTGCAATAATCGCTGCACACATCACCTCACTATTAAAGGCTATGTATGCTCGGATAAGAGCTTGCATCAGCAGGATGAATTCTTCCATCGACATCAATGTTGGGTGCAGAGAATAGGCATTATATGCTATATGTTATATATATACATATATAAAGCATATATATATATATATGTATATATATATATATATATATATACATATATAGAAAGACAATAGATTGAGATAAGCTGAGCATGCGCAGAAAGGTAGAGCAACATTTGTGCAACCTAATCTTATTTTAATCCCCTCTTTGCATGCAAAAATCTTTCCTATGTAATGTTGCAACTTAACTAATTGATACTTTTGAATTACCGCTCTGACTTTCTGCGCATGCTCAGCTTATCCCAATCAATTGTATTTCTATGTTATTTTCTTTGTCATTAGGCAATTTTATCTGAAGAGAGATGTGTATAAGAGACAGGTTGAAGGTGCTCCCCTCTAAAAATGGTATTTAGAGAACTTAGAATTCCGTCAACAGAAACAGGACTTGCCTTCGCCAAGAACTACAAGGTCTTAGAGAAATCAAATAATATTAAAATTTAAAAGAAAAAGCTAAAAGACTATTTTTCAGTTACACTTTTGCTGGTCCAACCATCACTCCTGCTGAACTACACGACCATGAGCAGCTTAGCAGCCTGGTCATATACATAGAGATAAAAATTTTTTATTTGTATTGAATATCGACGAGAAGCATAAATTATTAAATAAAAATGAAGACGTTACACATACAACACAATTTATTGATAATAATTCATTTACGTTGGTGTACGATGTAGAAAACAACACAGCAGCAACCATTCAACAACAGTTGGCTAAAGAATACAGAAATGTCTGTCGACAATTTCTACAAAAAGTTATTATGTTGGAACTAAAGTTTAAAACTTTCTGCAAAACAATTTTTAAATATTGAAAATTATACATATTTTCGACTTTTCATCGGCAGGATCGTCGCATTGCTATTATTTAGTGAGGGGTTTTCTATATTCCATTCTTGTCCGATGTTTATAGTTGACCTAGTATAATTAGTCTCTGATTTGATTTGTTCTGATTCAGATTCTTTATTCATCGTCACAATCATACATGGAAACTGAATATAAAATGTAACAATGTGAAAGTGGGTTATGGTCAGAAAGGCTATTTATTCGCTACACAAATTATTTTCGATTTATATAGACTGCTCAAAAGTGAATTGGAATTATAATTAATTATTATTATGATTGTATTGGTATATCATTCTGTGATTATATTAGTTTAAATACAGCTAAACATTGGTACCGGTCACTTTTCCAAATTTTGTTAAAGATGGCTACGTCTTAAAGCTCTACTAGAACTTACTGTAGCCTCCTTCCATAGAATGTATTTGTTTTAATTTGCATTCTTATTGTATATTGTCTTACTGTATTGTATGGAAAATATATGCATTTGACCTTGACTTTGACTGCTGATGTAGGCATATTACAATATCAAATATAAACACACTACATTATATAATTATAATATAATTTATATCACATTATTTAAGAATTCACATTGCTATCCGCAAACATAATCGCATCCTACACTTCGGCAAACAAGCTCGCACATGGCGTAGCAATTGCGCCGTTTCTGTCGCGTTTTCCTGCTCACCTTATGAATTTTACTCCATAATATGTTTCTAGCGCCACTGCAAACGCGTTTCATCGAGTAAGTAGCCGTGTGGCTGAATTGGTTCTATGAACAAACTTGAGGGGTTTTCCTGTGCCGGGAATGATCAAGATAATAGCGATACATTAAATGCCTATTTTCATCACTCAATTTTTTTCAATGAAAGCCATACCTAGTGAATTAATATTGTCACGAAGCTGTTTAGCAGAAAGATAATTCCGATCACACAACCATAAATTGGCTGCGATAGAACTCTTCTTTTCCAACGAGTTTTCACGCGATGAGACGCTTCACAACAATTTAATGTTTTTATTGGTTGCATGGTGCTTAATCATAATGTAGCTGGCGTCGTTATTGTCTGTGACTGAAGCGCACACACTTAAGCCAACTGGCCATCATCATTGGCAGTACGTTTGTATTATATAACTTATCATTCTGAAAAACCACAAAAAATTACAACCCAGCAAATAACCACTGAATATTCTGGGATAATCATTTAATGTTGATTTTAATATGCCCCATTTAAATCTTATCTGCTTTCCTCTGACGCAGATCTACCAATACTGTAAATACGATATTCATCTTTTGTTAAATGTGTTATAGCGTTGGGAGGATTATTGTTAGTATAACGCATTTGCATATGTCGAGTGCAGTGTACTAGTTGTATTGTATCTAAAGATTATCGTTATATAAATACCTATTCGTTATAATAGGTCACAAACAAATAATATAATAGTATGCACTGTAAAGTGTAAACGTGAGTTATTTGCTCTCATCAAATTCCAGTGACTATTGTACGAAGGTATACCATATCCATCAACAGAGGGCCTACTCTATGACCAAAACTAAAATAACGATTCAATGGAAATAGTACCGATCTTGTATCATTGTACTCCGCGAGTCTTGATATATAACAATAGTCTTGGGGCCCTGTATTAATGAACAAGAAGTCCCTTGTGAAAAATTAGGGGAAAAATTGTATACAGCTCAATGTCAATAATACTGAATACAAGATACAAGATACAAGTCAACTTTATTGTCAAAAAATAATTCTGAGATATTTTGAAACTAATTTAAAACTAATTTAACCAACTAATTTAATAATTACGGAACGACCTATTGAAATGTTGTATTGTTTTTCTTTATTCAACTATATTATTTATAGTGGATAACCTGTTTAGTTTATCATTAGAGGTCACGGAAGAAAGCATACGGGATAGGTGGGTTACATAACCTAAACGCATTATACATGTTACTTCCAACAATAAGACAGTTGTGATAACAATTACTTATCTATTATACCAAGAAGTGTTTTCTCCAACATAGCAAGTTAGGCTTATATAAAGTTTCATAACGAGGATAGGAATGTTTTAAGTTATAGGAATCTGACAAAGCTAATTTTGAACATAGTTTGATAATATCAGGGAACAGTGAAATTCAATGTTCCCTGATAATAATCCCATCAGATTAATTAATTAGCTTAGTAATATTTAGATATATAAAAAATGGACGTAATTAAAATATATTTATATCATGTAACTGTTCAATGTATAATCATTTAAAACCTATACATAAATACAAAAGACTACATGCGAACCTCTGTCTTTGAACACAAATTTTATTCAAAACATGAATATTTCAACCCGTCCTCAAGTCTTCTTCAGCATGTGAAGAAGACCCGAGGACGAATGTAGTCCTGTAAATCTGGTGGTATTTGAATCTGTTCAACCATGAAGCCTCCGTAGGCTTGTGGTTATGACACTCGCCTTGACAGCGAGAGGTCGCAGGTCCGAGTCCCGCTAGAGGCATTATATTACACAATTTCTTTATTCATTTATTTACAGGACTACATTCGTTGAGATCTATACTACACGATGTATTTATTAAGTCCTTTATTCGAACACTGTATTTACCTTTCTTTGATGATTTATATATGATTTAACAGTGTTAACTGCTACCTTAATATATGTTATATGCACCTATTTGTTTCTAGCCGTACTTATTTTGTAATAGAGGGTATCTGGTGGTATTTGAATCTATTCAACCATGAAGCCTCCGTGGTCTAGTGGTTATGACACTCGCCTTGACAGCGAGAGGTCGCAGGTTCGAGTCCCGCCAGAGGCATTTTATTGCACAATTTCTTTATTCATTTATTTACAGGACTACATTCGTTGAGAGCTACGCTACACGATGTATTTATTAAGTCCTTTATTCAAACACTGTATTTACCTTTCTTTGATGATTTATATATGATTTAACAGGGTTAACGGCTACCTTGATTTATGTTATATGCACCTATTTGTTTCTAGCCGTACTTATTGTGTAATAGAGTTTATCTTGTGGTATTTGAATCTGTTCAACCATGAAGCCTCCGTGGTCTAGTGGTTATAACACTCGCCTTGACGGCGAGAGGTCGCAGGTTCGAGCCCCGCCAGAGGCATTTTATTACACAATTTCTTTATTCATTTATTTACAGGACTACATTCGTTGAGAGCTATGCTACACGATGTATTTATTAAGTCCTTTATTCGAACACTGTATTTACCTTTCTTTATATATATGGACGCAGAGGGTAGTGCGATCTCAAATTATTGTAATGGCAAAATAATATCTCAATTCGTAAAAATCATGTGATTAAGACAATTTATTGCCATAATGATAGAAAAATAATTATTCAATATTTCTTGTCAATGTTATAACTAAATGATTTAAGATGCTTAGTCCTCCATGGGTAAATGAAGTCCAACCTGACCCCCCCCCCCCACCACAGAAACGGATACAAGTATTATAGTCTATGAAATAAACGGTTGAATTAAGAAAGTTTACTCCAAGTGCAAATATCACACAAATGGGTAAAACAAAGAACAAATCCAGCACAAAAAAGTTAAAGACCGGAGCATAGCCATTATAGAATGATGTTTTATGTTTTATAAAAAGTGGAATATTATTGAAATTATTAACTAAATGATTTAAGATGCTTAGTCCTCCATGGGTAAATGAAGTCCAAGAAACACGAATGCAAGTATAATACAATATAAAATAGCAATAACAAGTATTAAATGTATACAGTAATCCAACCAACTTCCAGTTTGGACAAGGGTGTAATATATCACTATTATTGTTTGAATACACATTTCTGATTTAAAATTATTTTCTTGTTCAATATTGGAATTTTCTTGGAGGAATCCAGATTGGTTCCCTGGTTATACCGAAGTCAATGATTGGATGTACATCGATGATATTTTTTTTGTTTGCAGAGTCACTAAGTTAAGTTAGTAATTTATATAGTAATCGCTCTTGAAAATTATTATTGTGAAATTTGGGATTTGGATGTTAAAACGGGGACAACTAAGCCATCATTTTTAGAAGGGGCGCAATAGTGACCAAAGATGAACGATGGACATATAATTATCTTAGTTTTAAAATAAGATCATGGACACTTGATACGAATTTTGACCAAGAATAAATAGGTAGTTTTAAGATCAAAAGTTATCTTAAAGTTAATTGTTTCATTAACCCTGGTTTGAGAATGTATCTATTTAACTCCATGGTTGTACCTATTCTACTATACGGCTCAGAAGTATAAGGTTGTGACAATTGTGTTAAATATGAAATACCGTAACACATACAAAATATTGCAACCCTTACGCCACAAATAGCACCAGAACATTGGAAAAGCTTGGGCGTCCCCCGCTGCATAGTATCAACCCACAGAAAAACAGCATTCGAGAAATTAGTCATAACGGTATTCGACCAATTGGTCGAAATCCAGTTTGCTGAAACCAGGTTTGCCGAATTTATTTGCCGAAACCCAGTTTGCCGAATCCTGGTCATCGAAAACATAGAATCCCAGTTTTTTTTTAATGCTTTTAAGATACATATAACAACATAATATAGTATAATGCAATATTACAATAAAAAAAATCTCATCTTCTAGGAAAAAAGAAAAAAAAAATTAGCATTACAAAATCCAAAACCAATATAATATACTGTACAGTAATATAAAATAAAATAAAATGTATATTAAGTAAACATTAAACTAATATATATATATATATATATATATATATATATATATAT
>NW_022706946.1:111029-112438 GCF_011630105.1 Anneissia japonica
AGTCAGTGAACAGTATAGAAAATATTACAAGTATATATAGTACATAGGTGGCTACATTATAAAAAATAGTGACCAATGACATAAGCTTGTCAAAAAATATGACCAATCAAACGTGAATATATAACAAAATATCACAAAACAAAGAGAACAAAGGATGCAAATGCTTCATACTACGTCGGCAAAGAAGTGATTCATACATCGTCCGCAATAAAAAAATATATACTAGATCATTTAGGAACCATATAAAAATATATATATAAATATAGGCACTATGAAATAAAATATATATAATATAGTAGGCATTCATAAATCCTAAATAAAACACATAGGCCTATTCATCAAAAATATATAAATAACTCAAAAGCATAATATAACATGTGGTCGTTCTAGATTCGAAATGACTTAAAAGACGTATTAAGACCAAGTGGCATAAGAGTTCTTAGTTTATAAATTAATTTTTCTTCTAAATTCTTGCGAAGTGTATCTGAATTACGGCAAAGCTTGACACCAGTGACAACAATATCATCCTTACTGTGGTTATTGGAAAAGTGAGAAGCAATAGGAAGTCCAGGAGTTTTCAATCGAATTGAGCGTAAATATTCTGTAAATCTATCTGCTAATCTTCTCTTGGTTTCACCAATATATAATAAATTACATTTCAGGCATACAATGGCATATATGAGGTTAGTTGAAATACAAGAGAAATTGTCCGTGATATAATACTGTCCAGTAGGTCCTGTGATTTTATCCATAGATGATATATCTATGGTGAGAGAATCGAACACTTCAAATCTAATCTTCAAACAGTATGCTCCTCAATGGAATTCAACGATATAAGACTGAAAGTTCATATACTAAACAGGCGTTACTATGAGTCTTTGATAGCCGTTAAGACATCTAAATTAGAACAATTTAACTCTGAATGTCAGACATCAACTCAGACTCAACTTGTCAATGATAGAGCTTCATCTAAACTTGTTGTTACAATCCCCGAGGATTTACCTTTGAAAGAGGAAGAGCGAACTGTTCTGTCGAAAGGTTTGTCATATGTACCGCAACAAAAAGTCATCGATGATTTCATAGTCAGGAAGGATTTGGAGAACTATTTTCGATGCCTCAGATTGAAAGCACACTTTCATGATAAACCTTCTGTCAACAAAGATATGGATAGTTTTCTTCGCCTCAATAAAAAGCAATCTACTTGGAGACCACCTCCAGGAAACTAAGCAGCTTTGGACCTTTACATTGACAAATGTCGACATGATGTTGGTAACTTGAACTTAAAACGTCGAATCAAATCATCTAATCTCAGCCATACCGAACTTAATGCTCTTCGCTCTCTACGCAAAAATAATGACTATATTATTAAACAAGCTGATAAAGGCGGAGCCACAGTAGTCTGGCTGTCT
>NW_022706946.1:112525-135648 GCF_011630105.1 Anneissia japonica
ATCCAATGTAAAACAATAAACAGTCGGCAATAAATAAAGGAGGGTGATTAAATGAGATAAACAATACAGGTATTGGAGACAAGGGGATAATGATATATAATGGGAGCGAGATAATGAGTAAAACAAAGTACTTTGATATCGGAAAGTGGAAGCAATAGCCCATGATACAGATAAATACAATGGCAATACTGTACAAATTATAAGATAATATATAAGCCTAATGCACATACATATATATGTACAGTATATGATATAATGTAATATAGTATAATAATAATAATAATAATAATAATAATAATAATAATAATAATAATACTAATAATAATAATAATAATAATAATAATAATAATAATAATAATAATAAACCATTAACAAATTAAACTAGGTAAGCCTAGATACAAAAGAGATGCAGAAGTCAAAATTAAATATAGCATAATACAAGTGATATGAAATATAACAAGGTGTACATAAAGTAATGAAACGGAAATACGGTGGTATGAAAAATAGTCAAGTGTGACGTGTGAATGTGTAATCGCTCAGAATACCCATGTCACGATTAAGGCCTAAAATGTGAGTATTGAATTTGATAATGAGTTTGAGCTCTGGGCGTCTTCTACGGTCAAGAGATGAAAAATTGTTACCCAGCAGAACACATCGGATGTTGTCAATGGAGTGGCCAGAGGAGTTAAAGTTCAGCGACAGGGAACCCCTTGCTCTTGCTACGGACGGACTGTTTGTGGTTATTAAACCGGAGTCTAAATTTAGTTCCAGTTTCGCCTATATAAGAGCCATGATCACAGATATTGCACATGAGGAGATATATATATATACTGTATATATAAATTTTCTCTTGACTATAGAAGACGCTAAGAGCTCAAACTCATTATCAAATTCAATACTCACATTTTAGGCCTTAATCGTGACATGGGTATTCTGAGCGATCACACATTCACACACGTTTGAATTTTTTTTCATACCACCGTATTCCTGTTTCATTATTTTATGTACACCTTGTTATATTCCATATCACTTGTATTATGCTATATTTAAGTTTGATTTCTGCATCTCTTTTGTATCTAGGCTTACCTAGTTAACTTCATTTTTGTTTATTTTGTTAATGGTTTATTATTATTATTATTATTATTATTATTATTATTATTATTATTATTATTATTATTATTATTATTATACTATATTAGATCATATCATATACTGTACATATATATATGTATGTGCATTAGGCTTATATATTATATTATAATATTTATTGCCATTGTATTTATCTGTATCATGGGCTATCGCTTCAAAATCAAAATACTGTACTTTGTTTTACTCATTACCTCGCTCCCATTATATATCATTATCCCCTGTCTCCAATATTGTTTATCTCATTTAATCACCCTTCTTTATTTATTGCCGACTGTTTATTGTTTTACATTAGATCTGGGTGTGGGTTGGTGTGTGTATGTGTGTGTGTATATAAGTGTGTATGTTTATATATGGATATATTTTTCTGTGTGTTTGTGGATATGTATGGGTTTATGGGCGTTCATTTGCAGTATTGTATTTATCTTTTATTCTTCTTGCAATTATCTTACCCCAGCCTCAACTATGGTGGGCTGAGGTGGATGGATTAGTAGTTTTATAACAGCGAATGAGTAAAAATTCTACTGATATAACATAGAGCTGTTTGGAATACTAGTATCAGAGACGCATAATGAAGAATTAATTATAACTTTATTTGGTGGCCTTTTCACAGATTCTTTAATTCGGTACTTATGAGGGGTGGAGCCAGGATTTGCCCAACAGTGGGGACAATGTTCCCGACGAGAGTGGGCGCGGTGGGGCGTTCCTCAAAATCAATCGAAAGTGGTCCAGTGGGCAAAGCCTCCAGAAACTATGACAATAGGGGTTTAGAGTCTACTAATAAAATGTAAAAAATATGATTTGTTTCTTCTCTTGCGAATTATATTTTCCCCCTCGCACCCCTCCCCGCTGGCGCCATGTTACTATGGAGGCGAAGATGATGATAATGAAAATTTGTTTACGCTTAGCAATGATGAGTCTCAAGATAGCTGCAAATCTCTGTTAGAAATTACGTCCTGAATTAATGAAAGCTTATTCATATTTAATTTCTATTATGCCTGTCTCTTATACACATCTTTAAACTAGGTAAGCCTAGATACAAAAGAGATGCAGAAGTCAAAATTAAATATAGCATAATACAAGTGATATGGAATATAACAAGGTGTACATAAAATAATGAAACAGGAATACGGCTGTCTCTTATACACATCTAGATGTGTATAAGAGACAGGCAGAGGTCACGTCAGTATCAGAAGTTCATGAATTTAAATTTAACTTTTAAAAAACATTGGTGTAATGTCGTCATGGAAATAGTGTGGAAATATATAACAATAATTGCTATATTATATCCTGCTGCTATGCATTGTGTTTTCACTGCTGGTAAGTTATTGTTACTGTTCCACTTTTCATTTATTGGTAAATTATTATAGAGCCTATTATTTTTGTTGTATTTAATTCATCTTGAAAACGACATTAACTGAGGAAGAGTCTTATCAAAATACGAAATCTTTTCCATTAATTTCTACATTAATTTTATTTTTCTAGATTGTCAAACTTAAAACTCACACCCATGGCCTTAACCTCATCTTTCACTTCTTAAACTGTTTATTCTTGTCCTTAATTTCCAACCATAGTAATCATTCAATAAGTAAATTATTTGCACATGCCTGCAGTTATACTGATAGGTGTTAGCAATATACCTCTAGGAACATGCTGTTTTAATTAGACTTCAAGTGATGTTACTAACTCAATTGTAACCCTGAAGAGAGGCAGGTGCTCCTTATTTTTTTTTTCTAAATAATAGCTATGCTGCAAGAAGAGTTACTTCTTTTTTGTCCATTTAAAGAACCTAGTGCATTCTTTTAGAAGAGTAGGGGGTTACCCCGATGTAATGGTCCAAAGTCCCTGTTGTTTAATGGATATGCCACGTAGGACAGTGATTTTTGGTACATTTGGTACCCGGTTCAATCCCATCTGTTGTTCTTGTGTTGCAGTTAAAGGCCGGGGTTGAATGCGTCTTAACTCTCGTTCGCACTGGATTTAAAAATGGTAAATTTAACCAGGGTAACTTTAACCAAAGTCATAGGTACATTTCACCATTGTTCGCACGTGGATTATTCACGCGGTTAGTTTTACAATAGCTTTACCAAGATTTAACCTTGTGTATAAAAAATATTATTGAGGGCGCTAGTTTGTGACTTCAACTTCCGGCTTTGTTCGAGCGGTTTCAACATGAAAGAAGTTTTAACCGTGTTCGGATTGGACTTCTTGACCAGCGTGGTTAGTTTAACCGAGACCGTGGTAAGTTTTACTGGGCAGGCTGAGGTCGGTAAAATTAACCATTCGGATTGGTTAATTTAACCCTGAGGAAATTGTAACCGACGTTCGGATTGGATTTTTTGGTCAATTTAGCCAGTAACTCGGTTAATTTGACCAAATTAAGTCCAGTGCGATAGGGGATTTAGAAGGGTCTAAACCATTGGTCTTGTGGATGTTAAGGGATACAATACAAACTTCGGAAGACTAAAGTCTCCTGGTGTACGGTACTGACCAATCATCACCTGAAGGACCAACAGGATATAAGTCTACAGACTGGGTGGGTGGGTTACCCTTGGTATTCACTAGATAAGCAAATGCCCCTAGAATTGTTTTGATTGATAAAACTGTCTTGTGTTGTAAAATTATGGTTACCCTAAAGTGTACTGTACATACAGCATATCTATGGTTTGATACATTATCACTCATCAAAAGTATTGTAAGATACACATAGACATATAATGCTTATTGAAAGGTTTATGAATTAAAAAGTAAAGTGACTCCAGATTTTAATATTTTTGGGTAAAATAAGAAAATTTTTAAGAAAATGAGTCCACATTATTTGAATTTACACGTCACGTAAAGTGGGTCCACCCTGATAAATTGTCTCACACTTTTTGAAAATTCCAACTACGGCATTGGTCACTGTTGCTGAAAACAATTTCATTCGTTTTGTTTTTTTATGTGAATGTCTAATAGGTTATTTGTGTAAGGCATGTGGAAATCGCGAAACTTTACACCACGTCCTTAACAACTGTAAACAGTCCCTGGACCAGGGCCTACTCACGTAGAGACATAATATTATTTTAAATTTTATTGTAATATTTTAACGAAAGTCTGACAAAACGAGGAACCCTCCAAAAATCAAATTTGATCTTGAGGTCGGAGTCACTAAACATAACACCCGTTCAACCATCCCCTTGGAGTGTGCAACGACAACTCTGATCCCATACCTCTGTCTGTTCTGGAAGGAATTGAAAAAACTCGTCATTTTCGAGTTGATTGTTCCTTTCAAACTGGGTATTGAGGCGGCCCATTCTCGGAAATATAACAAGTATGCACCTCTGATTAGGGACATTAGTGACTCCGGCTATGATGCCCAACTGATTTGCTTTGAGGTGGGTTCTCGTGAATATATTTCTCCCCGCAATATAAAAACAATTTTGAAAATATGCAATAACCCAATTAATTTTAAAAACTTCCGTGACAATATTTCTAAACTTGCCATAATATCTTCCTTTAGTATGTATTATGCGAAAAACGAACCATCCTGGATTAATCATCCATATCTTATAACTGATTAAAATAGGATTGTTATAATTTCTTATAGGTTTTTTTTTTAAAATTACTTATTTTTGTCCTTTTCTCATTGTTGTTCTCCGTTTCTCCTTGTGTGTGCCTCATCTGGGCCATGATCTAGGATTGTATTTTACATTTCTTTATTGTGGTTTGCAATAAAGTGATATTATAAATAAATTGAAACAATGCTAAAAACATACAGTGTCAATGCCAACATAGACACACGTACGACTGTGCTGGGGACACCGAATCAGTAGTGGTTACGTAACGTTTGTCATGCACTATCATGCGCTAGGAAAGGAAGAACATAATGTAATGGGAATTTACCTCTCTGGTAGGCTGTAACCGTACAATCAGTGTCAAAGTGTAAGATACAGTAGAGGCTAGTGTGGATTTAAACAACATCCTAATGGTAATGTTCAAAATAAGTGTCAAGGAAAGTGTTATGATTATCATTTTTTTCTCACCCTGACATTCGCCTGGGCTAACTGGGCGAAGGTCTGGATCCGCGCCTGAAATAGGTTCTGTAACTTGTTCGTAATCTGGGAAAACTCCCTTAATTTGGTGTTCCACAGTGGTAGACGGTTAGCCCCGCCCTTTTTGCAGCATACATACGACTATTGTAAATGTAATTGAACGTCATGGCTTAGGCCTATATCATCTTTATGCAGATGACACCAAATTATACTACTGTAGCAGATGATCTCCAGGTTAATGCCTTGTTTAGGATCAAACACTGCATAAAGGATCTTAGTATTTGGATGTATGAAAATCAACCTAAATTAAATATTAAAAAAAAGACAGAGTTGTTAGTATTACTGTATCTCCACCTAAGGTTTATGTTAGTAATGGGCATATTGAACTGATCATTGGTATACTCCAGTACGTAATTCCGTCGACAAAAATTATACTAAAATGCTTATTAACGATCTGAAATACAGTATTTGTTGTAGATACATACAACAGAGAATGAGTGGAAATTCTACTGATATAATATAGAGCTGGTTGGAATACTAGTATCAGAGACGCATAATGAAGAATTAATTATAACTTTTGGTGGCCTTTTCACAGATTCTTTAATTCGGTACCTATGAGGGGTGGAGCCAAGATTTGCCCACCAATGGGGACAATGTCCCCGACGAAAGTGGGCGCGGTGGGGCGTTGCTCAAAATCAGTGGAAAGTGGTCCAATGGGCAAAGCCTCCAGAAACTATGATGATATGTGTTTAGAGTCTACTAATAAAATGTAAAAAATATGATTTGTTTCTTCCCTTGCGAATTATATTTTCCGCTCGCACCCTTCCCCGCTGGCGCCATGTTACCTATGGAGGCGAAGATGATGATAATGAAAATTTGTTTACATTTAGTAATGATGATTCTCAAGATAGCTGCAAATCTCTGTTAGAAATTACGTCCTGAATTAATGAATGCTTATTCATATTTAATTTCTATTATGCTGTTGTGATGTTCTTTTGTCTATCTTTTAATGTAGCTATAATTATGCTTACTGTAGGCTTGTATGTATTTCATTTATTTTTGATGAACTGATGGGAACTAACTGCTGTTTCGTGTGCCATTATTGTGAAACAGCATGTTCAAGTAATCAGGCCTAAATAATAAGTTACGACGTCTTTATGATCAATGCTACATTAGTACATACATAGAGTGAGGAGGTCACGTCAATATCAGAAGTTCATGAATTAGATTTAACTTTAAAAAAAAAATTTGGTGTAATGTCGTCATGGAAATAGTGTGGAAATATATAACAATAATTGGTATATTATATCCTGCTGCTATGCATTGTGTTTTCACTGCTGGTAATTTATTGTTACTGTTCCACTTTTCATTTGTTGGTAAATGTTCAAAATGTCTAAAAATTATTTTAGAGACTATTATTTTTGTTGTATTTAATTTATCTTGAAACGACATTAACTGAGGAAGAGTCTTATCAAAATACGAAATCTTTTCCATTAATTTCTACATTAATTTTATTTTTCTAGATTGTCAAACTTAAAACTCACACCCATGGCCTTAACCTCATCTTTCACTTCTTAAACTGTTTAATTTTGTCCTTAATTTCCCACCATAGTAATCATTTTATAAGTAAATTATTTGCACATACCTGCAGTTATACTGATAGTTATTAGCAATATACATCTAGGAACATGCTGTTTTAATTAGACTTCAAGTGATGTTACTAACTCAATTGTAACCCTGAAGAGAGGCAGGTGCTCCTTATTTTTTTTCTAAATAATAGCTATGCTGCAAGAAGAAAGTTATTTCTTTTTTTGTCATTTTAAAGAATCTAGTGCATTCCTCGAGAAGAGTAGGGGGTTACCCCGATGTAATGGTCCAAAGTCCCTGTTGTTAAATGGATATGCCACGTAGGACAGTGATTTTTGGTACATTTGGTACCCGGATCAATCCCATCTGTTGTTCTTGTGTTGCAGTTAAAGGCCGGGGTTGAATGCGTCTTAGAAGGGTCTAAACCATTGGTCTTGTGGATGTTAAAGGACATATAAAGAACCTAGTCATTCTTCGAGAAGATTAGGGGGTTACCCAGATGTAATGGTCCAAAGTCCCTGTTGTTAAATGAATATGCCACGTAGGACAGTGATTTTTGGTACATTTGGTACCCGGTTCAATCCCATCTGTTGTTCTTGTGTTGCAGTTAAAGGCTGGAGTTGAATGCGTCTTAGAAGGGTCTAAACCATTGGTCTTGTGGATGTTAAAGGTTGCAATACAAACTTCGAAAGACTAAAGTCTCCTGGTGTACGGTACTGACCAATCACCAACTGAACGACCAACAGGAAATAAGTCTATAGACTGGGTGGGAGGGTTACCCTTGGTGTTCACTAGATAAGCAAATGCCCCTAGAATTGTTTTGATTGATAAAACTGTCTTGTGTTGTAAAATTATGGTTACCGCAAAGTGTGCCGGTACTCTACATACAACATGTCTATGGTTTCACTGTTCCCTGGGTTTTATACATTATCACTCATCAAAAGTATTGTAAGATACACATAGACCTATGCTCATTGAAATGTTTATGAATTAAAAAGTAAAGTGACTCCAGATTTTAATATTTTGGCGTAAAATGAGAAGATTTTTAAGAAAATGGGTCTACATTATTTGAATTTACACGTCACGTAAAGTGGGTTTACCCGCACTTTTTGAAAATTCTAGCTACGGCATTGGTTGGTCACTGTTGCTGAAAACAATTTCATTCGTTTTGTTTTTTTTATGTGAATGTATAATAGGTTATTTGTGTAAGGCATGTGGAAATCGCGAAACTTTACACCACGTCCTTAACAACTGTGAACAGTCCCTGGACCAGGGCCGACTCACGTGGAGACATAATATTATTTTAAATTTTATTGTAATATTTTAACGAAAGTCTTTGACAAAACATTACTGTACATACATAGAGTGAGGAGGTCAATATCAGAAGTCCATGAATTTAGATTTAACTTTAATTTCGTCATGGAAATAGTGTGGAAATATATAACAATAATTGCTATATTATATCCTGCTGCTATTCATTGTGTTTTCACTGCTGGTAAGTTAATGTTACTGTTCCACTTTTCATTGATTGGTAAATGTTCTAACTGTTCAAAAAAATTATTTTAGAGACTTTATTATTTTTGTTGTATTTAATTTCTCTTGAAAACGACATTAACTGAGGAAGAATCTATCGAAATACGAGGTCTTTTCTATAATAATTTCTACATTAATTTTATATTTCTAGATTATCAAACTTAAAACTCACACCCACGGCCTTAACTTCATCTTTCACTTCTTAAACTGTTTGGATTGGAATTTATTCGGTGTAAACACCAAGAATAGCCCACAAAAGTCTAGAAGAAGATTTTATTTCCAGTGGGTCCTTCTGGTGGTGATTGGGCAGTACACCTGGAGACAATCCCCTACTATTTTCCGAAGAGTGTACTGCGTTCTTTAACGTGCACATGGGCCATAATGCACACAGGACTAACGGCTTAAACGTCTCATTCGAAAGACGGTGCGCTTATGTAACTTACAGCCTATAGCTGAAATGAACCGAGGATCTAGAGATCATCACGGTTCCGCACACACACAGTGGCTACCACCAGATTAGCCGACTGAGCTAGATTTCTCTCTCGTTTATTCTTGCCCTTAATCTTCCCACCATAGTAATCATTCAATAAGTAAATTATTTGTACATTTGTAGTTAAACTGATAGTTATTAGCAATATACATATAGGAACATGCAAGTAACAACAAGTGATGTTACTAACTCAATTGTAACCCTAAAGTGAGGCTGGTGCTCCTTTTAAAAAAAAATAATGGCTAGAAGAAGAAGAAAGTTATTCCTTTTTTGTCCATTTATAGAACCTAGTACATCCTTTGAGAAGATTAGGGGTTACCCCGGTGTACTGGTCCAAAGTCCCCTGTTGTTAAATGGATATGCCACGTAGGACAGTGATTAAGTTCGTTCACGCTCGAATTGAAATATATATATATATATATATATATATATATATATATATACACTGTATATATATCCATTATATATCAATTGTTAACCCTGGGTACCCGGTTCAATCACATCTGTTGCTCTCCTTGTGTTGCAGTTAAGTGCCGGGGTTGAATGTGTCTTCGAAATCATATAACTCATTCTTTTTTAAGGTGAGCTAGTTCACTATTTCCATAAAAAATGAAAGAAAAAAAAACAATACTTCAGTTACAACTTATTTATTTATGTTTACTTATTTGTAATTTGTGTAGAAATTGTACCTACACATTATCTAGTCACTTGACTATAGCCACTTAATAAAGTTATCTAACTTCTATAGTGAAATATATTTAGGGATTTTTGCTGAAATCCATTTTTAAAAAAAATTCACTTTTACCGTATTGAAGAAACCTAAATATTTGACTTTCATTCATAAATGGTATGTTTCGTTTAGCGAGTTTAAATCGTACATATGTGTTCACAAGCCACTAATTGAAATATGATTACATAATGGTTGAGTATTTCACAGATGGCAATAATTTCAAAAATGAAGTAATCACACATTTATAGTTGGTCTCATTCAATTTGGGTTTATTTATGCGTGTTAACTTTTTAGCTGTGTGTTACCAACCCAATTTGCTATCTATTTCATGAAGTAGATGGCATCTGGTGTGGTACTTTATGAAGTAGTACTCTACTAAGCAAAAAAAATATTGGACAGTAACAATGAAACAGAAGAACGCAAAATAATTATGATCGACGTCGTATCATACTATGATTTCCAGGGAACAGTTAAATTACACCACCAAAGTTTTACCATAGAGAAAATTCTATTTTCTCTATGATTATACAGAAACAATTAAATGTGGCCTAGGCCTACATCGCGACGATTGTTTAATATTTTGCAAAATGCTCGATGGCGAACGGTCTATATTCTATTTTAAAATACTAATAAAACAGCAAATCTACAGTTTGACATGGATTCGGGCCTAGATACTGTACAAAGACGGTGAACGTAAACGTGTACGCCGGTCAGTCACGATCAGGTAGCTTAGCCCTATATTGCCTAGTAGGCCATACTGTTAGGAGGCTCCGGGCCTTACAGGCGACCTAGCATGGACGTTTGTTGCGAATGCTTTTTCCGTTTAGTCTAGAGTAGTACAGTACAGTATGTGGGGTGGTGTTTTTATGCAGGGAGGTGGTAATTTATGTTGCTGTAGTATTGTACTCCTCTCCTGTACGCTATTTTATTGTTATTTATTGAATTTATGATGTAACAATAATTAACAGAGGAAAAATAAATGCTTGCGGTACACCATGTATGTACCTATAGTTCTAAAAGAAAAATTGGGTACAACCCTCTGTGTTAAATAAAAAATATACTGTGGCCCTTCGTCCTATTTTTATTCCCATCGTACATATACTATACACCATCGTACATATACAATACACCATTTAGAACACCAAACATGAATGAAATGCAAGGATAAGAGTTACAATTTAATACATTTATTAACAATATAAAATGAAAGTTATTCTACAATATTCATTGGATGTTGCCTGTTTGGTTTTTTAAATAAAATTACCTGTACATCTTATCTAATTACAGTTGCATTGTATCTAATTGCAATAACAATCCAATTATAAATTATATTTTCTAAACCAGTTATATTTATTTATAATTCTGTCTTTTTAATAATAGCACTTTCAGTGACACAGTACTGGTTTTACTGGTGGATTAAATAAACAAAAAAATGAAAGAAAAGTAAATTAGGATCAAGCAAGAAAACATAACTTTACATTGGAAATGATAAAACATATGACGGCCTGGGTTTCGATTAAGTTTTTAAAGGTTGAAAATCATTACAATTTATTATAAATTACATTGAATCTTATTTTGATTGAGAAGGTGACGAGAAAGCAGCGCAATAGATTAAAAATGATGAGCTGTAGAGTCAACCCACTCGTTCATCTCCGCCCTTTTTCAGCTTCCTTAGCAAATTCACTAGTCTTCATTTTCTGACTTGAACCTGAAAAAGAAAAAAAAAATACAAATTTAGCCGTAGGTGATTTATATAAGTTAAAAACATATAGAGGTTGATTGGGCTTAATTTCAACTGTATGCATCATCACTAAATTGCTATCAGAACAAAAAATAAATAAAAAGAATACAGGTGACAAATAAAACAACCTTACTTGAGCAGGCCCACTAAGATAAGGGCTTAGGCTTAATAATAATAATAATCATCATAAAATATTAATTAGATTATTGACTTTTTAACAATAAAAATGTATGCCGCCAGGCTCAGTATGCAGTTAGGAATGACGACAGATAACTAGGCCTAGGTTTACTTCCTGGTTTACCGACGATCACCGGAGTCCGACGCAAAATATAGGTTCAGTAATGGGCAAATATCTCTGATAGCCACAGTTGCTCACTCAAGAGACTTAGGGCATTTGTAAGTTAAATATTAATATTTTAATACATCAAAACCGAAATGACGAGCAATTGTGGCTTTTGATAATATATAGTCTAGAAAAGTAAGTAATTTGGCACAATGGCAGTACACATACTACAAAAAAATGACTTATAATAGCTTGCTTAGTTAAATCTCACTATGGAGTTTGACAGGAAACGCTTCTAAAACATATGTAAAGTGCTTTAAAACCAGTCGTTATGTATTAAATTGCCGTATATTTGTGAAAAAAACCAAAAATAGTTTTTTAAAAAACGACTGGTTTGAAGTCTAAGAGAAATTTTCTGACGTTGGTGGTGATATTTTTATCCTTTTCGCTTGACTGTCGGTACCGCGCGTTAGGGCACAAAGAACTTGGACGCAGCAGGGGCAATTAGACAAGAACAATAGCGAGCAATAGGTACCTAATAGGATTAGCACGCCTTAATAGTTCGAGATCCTTCCATGTAATTTCAATGTTTCCTGGTTAACTTTTATAAAAAAAAGAAATTGTATCAAAATAAAGAAATAGAAAGTTAAGAAATAAATAATTATTTAAAACAACTATCAGTTAAGAAGCTCACAAAACAGCAAAATGAGACATGTGATGGCCAGGTAACTAATGATGAATGCAAAAATATACTGTTCAAAATGAAATTAAACAAATCTCCAGGGCTTGATGGTATACCAGTAGAATTTTATCGGGAATTCTGGCCAGTAATTGGTAACATATTATGTCAAATACTTAATGAAAGTTTTCGCAATGGAGAGCTGTCTGAATCCCCAACAAATTGGGATTATTACATTAATTTATAAAAAAGAAGAAAAAGAATTGCTAAAGAACTGGAGACCAATTCTGCCCTCCCATGGCAAAGGGAAGTATGGGACAAATTTTTCAAAAATGAGTTATTGGTTGTACATGATTCCAGGTATCATTCTGCACATTTTAAACTAAAAATCTAGTCCATACACCTTATATTAGGCGAGATATTAATATCATAAATAAGAAGTATGTCCACTTTTAGACAATAAATCCACAGCAGAAGGAAGCATGGGACAAAAGCTATGTCATTGTAAATGGCCAGCCAATCAGAATGCAGCATTATGGCTCTGAAGGGAAGCATTTTTTCTCATTAAATATACTACAGCAGAAAGAAGCAGTAGCGTATTATTATAAATCAATTAAAAGTTTTTCAGCCTTATTTCATTATAAAGTTAACTTTTTAAACAAAATTTACGTATATTGTCACAATGTCGAATGATGGTACATTCGAATGTCTCTTCAAGTTGCTGAAGTTTTCAGTATATTCATAACTACATTCGTTAATTAAATATATATGGCGAATGATGGTACATTCGAAAGTCTCTTCAAGTTGCTGAAGTTTTCAGTATATTGATAACTACATTCGTTAATTAAAGCCCCATTCCCGGCAAAATTTCAGTTTTTAAGAAAAATCTAATTTTTGTATAATGTTATAAAGATTTATAAATATAATACGGAATTGCTAGTTTAACTGAATTTAGACATTCCTAAGAAAAAAAAAATGTAAAATAAGACTGAAATTTGATTTTTTGTGTTCCACACAAAAAATAAATGCGGATGAATTTTTCATTTTGATTTTGCGATAGGTCGTGAGAAGAAATATCGTAGGCGCCGAAAACATTTGCCTATCCAGCGCTGCTAGGCTAGGCCTAGCCTTACCTCGATTTAGGTTCTGTTATCACACATAAAAACAGCCGACATGATATTTTCCGTTGCCAGTATTGACACTTTTGAAATATAATATTTCATAGGAATTATTTCAAATTTGTTAAAAAACTGATTCTGACTGAGATTTTGACACTTGAACAAACATATCTCATCCTTAATCGAACGACCGCATTGTGCGAGATACGAAGTACAAAAACTAATCTCATTAGAGAGGGCGCACTTTATTGACTGTACTCTGACTGTATAAAAGTATACATAAAAGCCAGAGTATTCCAGTGGATGTGATCTACAACCTCTGAATTTGCCTAGTAACGATGAATTCGTCCAGAAATGGTAATATTTTATGAGAAATAGTCTGTATTTCTCATTTTTTTTATTCTTTTGCGTAAAACTAAAATTCATGCCAATATTTGTCCATGATTTATAATAATTGGAGTAATGCAAATAAATATTTTCTAAAAAAAGTCAGTTTTTAGTGAAATTTTGCGGGAATGGGGCTTTAAATATAAATGGCGAATGATGGTACATTTGAACGTCTCTTCAAGTGGCTGAAGTTTTCAGTATATTGATAACTACATTCGTTAATTAAATATATATATAGGCTTATGTTTAAAACATTTAGACAGCGATTAACAATAACACAGAATAATATTTTTTTTTTAAATAAATGGAACACAAATCGCAACTATTTTGAGCGCTCATACATTCTTATTCGAAAGTTGCTATGGTGAGCGCAGTGCGTTCGAAACTAGTTTAGCCCTAGTGTGTTTTTTGATAATGTGCAATTCTTCTACTTAAAGGAATACACAGCCTTCCATTTACTATTGTTTTTGCACCATGTATCTGTAAATTTGTTACCAGGTAACGCTGTGACTTTATCATTATTATACCGTTTGGTATTATTAAAAAAATCAAAATATCCAGAAAATGCATAGATTTAGTTATTGGCCTAAAGTTCCGCAAAATGCTTAAAGAAAGCAAATAACATCATTTTTATTCTGGTTTTAATGTGTTGTGTATTATACTTATTTATAATCTAGCCATATATTTATTTTTTAGAAAGAAACAATAAAATAAGTTTAAGCCTACACACACCCTTTAGGCGTACACTTTTTAGCTACTTCGTAGTAATTACTATTTTCAGTTCCAATCTCTTGAAATAGATTTAATGTTTTCTATTATTTTAATCAGGGGTGTAATAGCCACACTGTAAGTAAATCTCAAGATCCAGTACAACTAGGCCTGCAATTTTGAGTTCTATATTATGTAGTGAATGCGGTTGTCATTAATTTGTAAATGTATTTCCGTATGTAGGCATTTTATTTAGTATGATTGCGTAATTGCTTCCTTTTGACATGGGCATTTTTAGCATTCCGGGCATGCAATACCACAACAGAAGGAAGTATGGGACATTTTAGGTTAAAATAATGCTTTTTTCAAATTTTTATGATTATACCTAGAATGGTCATCCTATTATCTATAAAAATCATTAAAAAAACAACAACCATATAACAACCATATAAACACTTTTCACTGTTTAGAACGGCTGATGCAAAAACACGTTTTGCTTGTTTTCTCAAAACTATGCTCTTGTCCCATACTTTCCTTTGCCATGGGAGGCCAGAATTAGTCTCCTAAATATTGACTACAAGATTGCTTCAGGTGTACTGTCAAACAGGCTTAAGAGTATCCTGGGAATTATTATTAGTACAGACCAAAAGTTTCATAAATGATATATTGGAGAAAAGATAAGGCTCATTGAAGATAGCGTTACCTTGGCTGAAAAAAAATCAATGGGGCAGTTATTGTGTAGACTTTGAAAAAGCTTTTGATTCTGTTCACAGAGATTTCTTGTATAAAGTATTACAGAAATTAAATTTTGGTGATGAATTTACCAAATGGATTAAACTATTATATTCAGGTGCGAAGAGTTGCATTATAAATAAAGGATATTGTTCAGAATACTTCAATTTAGAGTGTGGCATACGGCAAGGTTGTCCAGTATCAGCTCAGCTATTTACATTAGTGGTAGCAATTTTGGCAACACAAATATGATAATGACATAAAAGGAATTGCACTTCCGGGGGTTAAAAACAGAAATGCTAAAATATGTCAACTATCTGATGACACTACTCTGTTTAAAAAAAACAATTATAGTATTTGTTAAAGCAATTGAGATAATTGAGAAATTCTCAAATGTGACTGGAATAAAATTGAATAAAGAAAAAAGTAATGGAATATGGATAGGGCCATGGAAAGATTCGTGTCCTGAGCAAGCGTACAATCTAAAATGGAAGAAGGTTCTAAAAATATTAGGCGTATATTTAGGACATGCCAAAAAACTTATGTTACCACATGAACTGGACAGAAAAAATATATAAATTAAAAACCTTGCTAATAGATGGCAGAAGAGAAATCTCATTTTATTAGGCAAAATAATCATTGTAAAATCATTAGGTCTAAGTAATTTGGTATATAACGCAAGTGTGATAGATGTCCCAGAAAAGGTTTTTAAAATCATTAACGGTATTGTGTTTAAATTCATTTGGAACGACTCCACAGAAAAGGTTAAACGTAAAACGCTAATTGGAAATACAAACGTTGGTGGGTTGAAAGCACCTAATTTCTACACTCAATGTCTTGCACTTAAATTTCAATGGATAAAAGATTGCTATGTGGCGAAGATGGTTTATGGAAAATAGTCCAAAGTATTATATGCAAAAATGTGCACCCTTGAAAGTCCTTAGGCACATTAGTTGTCTACAGATAAATGATAATGTACATCTTAAAAATATTCTAAAATATTATATATTTAAAATATATTTATGTTGATGTGCTTAAATCAATTGTACTAGAAAATTGTACTAGAAAATAAAACCAACATTTCACAGCTTGGAATTTAGATTTTAATGAAATAAAGAAACAACTGCTATGGAGAAATGATGTCATTAGATTTAAGAACAAACAATTGCTTTGGATTAATTCCAATATAATTTATTTGGGTGATATGTGTGATGGAAATAGATTAAAATTACCAACTATGTTAAAAGCAGCTCTTATAAATCAAAGATTTTGGATTATACAGGTAAAACAGGTTTAGACGCAATACCAAAACCGTGGATAGAGCAAATATATAGTAAGATAAACAACAAGCTTTCAATTATAAACGAAAATAATGGGTTGTTAAAGGTTAATTCAAAAACACATTATACTAAACAAATACAACAAATATTCTGTGAACCAACTTCCCAAAAGCAATGGGAGAATATCTTTCAAGTTAAACATTTTCACTTGGACTTAATATGGAGTAATAAGGTCTTCAGAATAAAAGAAACAAGACTAGCAGAGATACATTTTAAGTTATTACATAGAATCCTACCAAAAAATAAAAGGTTGGTTGTATAGAACATAAAATAAGACCATAATTGTAATTTATGTAAAAAAGAGGAAAATGAAAAGCATATGTTTTATGAGTGTCAAAGACTTAAAGGTTATTGGGATTGTGTAGCTAACATAATTAACAAACTGGAAAAACAGAATGTAAAAATGCTTTCTTATATTGATATTATATTTGGAGTTAAGAATGTGAAAAGCAATGAATTAATTACATTAGCTTGTTATGTAATTTACAAGCCATGGTTTAAAGCAGAAGGTAAAATAAAAAATGATAATTTAAACAGGATGTTTATTGCTAAGCTAAAATTAAGGTGCAAACTATAATAGTCTAAATTAAAGGAAATGTAATGATGTGAATTGAAAAAAGCCTAAGAATTGTTAAATGACAATAAATTATTTGTAAAAAATTAAGATGGAAATGAAAATGTGTAGGAGAACTGAGATTAATTTGTTATATCATATATTGAATGTTTATGATTTATAATACAAATCATGGTTGAAAGCAGAAGGTAAAGTAAAAAAAATGTTAAATCAAACAGGATGTTCATTGTTGAACTCAAATTAGGATGCAAACTACAGCCTAAACTAAAGGATATGTAATGATTAGAATTGAAAAAAAAAATAAAAAAGTGTTAAATGAAAAGAAATTATTTGTAAAAAAAAATAAGATGGAAATGAAAATAGGAAAAATGAGATTAATTTATTATGATCTTATAATGATTTTATGTAAATTTTTTATGATTTATATAATAATGATGCAATAATGAGAGTAAAGGTGGCTTTGCCAGAAAGAGAAAAAAAAAGTATTACTCCTCAAAAAAGGCCCAAATAGCAACTTCGTTGATAATTTGACAAAATCTCAGTTTTCTGGGCCTTACTCTTAAAAGATAGGTTTATTTTGACAAGTTTAAATTTTGCATATGTACAGTATTAAGAAGCCAACCAGCTACACAAAACGCCAAATTTGAGTGCGACAGTTACTTAATTAGGAAGATATTACTATTCAAAATATACTCCTGAACCAAAAATATCATATTTACACAAATAAATTGCACTTTTTCAGTTAGATTCATTTAATGTAGGTTTACTTTTTAGCGTATGTTTTCCTGTGTGTTACCAAGTCACTTGACTACCCAAACAAGGATGATGATATCTGTTTGATTACGTGTTCCGAAAAATCCAAAAGTGCTGTTTTTGGCAGGAGGAGTCAACTTTGACGGGTCATTGAAAAAAAAAAATTCATGGAGAACTTTTAATATAATATGGAAGACATATATATGCTCTCAAAAAGGTACACTCTAAATGCAGAATGGAATCCACGAAAGAAGCATTTTCTGGGTCACAGCTTGTGGCCCTTGGCATATAGTATGGTGTAGTCTACCTAGCGTGAATCCTACCTAGCCTATCTAGGGGTGATTATCCTAGCCTAGGCCTGGTATAGGTGGCCAAGCTCATATTGGTCAATATTTAAATTGCTTGCCTATATTTTGTTCGCTAAACTGTACCATGCCAAACCAATTATCTCTTGTGATAGGCGACGAGGTGGGGGCGTGGAAGATTTACCTTTCTTCACTATCTCAATCACACTTTTAATTGACTCCTCCTCTTCATGAATACGAAACCCTCGTGAATATACGGAACATGTTTAGTTTTATACAAAACATGTTTGGTAAAAGACAAAACCTTTTTTGTCTTTTACAAAACGTGTTTTGTAAGCGACAAAACATGTTTTGTGTTTGAGTAAACGACAAAGCCATGTTTCTCTTTTACAAAACGTGTTTTGTAAGAGACAAACCCATGTTTGTTCCCTACAAACATGAAGAAAAAGCCTGGTAGTGTGTTGAACGACACGCTACCTACAAATATGGTCATTTACAAAACATATTTTGTACATACAAACATGGTTTTGTCTTTAACAAAACATGTTTTGTGTAGACGAACATGGCTTTGTCATTTACTAAACATGTTTTATTTTGACAAAACATGTTTTGTCTAGACCAACATGGTTTTGACATTTACAAAACATGTTTTGTCGTGACAAGACATGGTTTTGTAATTTACAAAACGTGTTCTGTCGAGCAAAACATGTTTTGTCTCGACAAACATGGTTTTGCCATTTACAAAACATATTTTGGCTCGACAAAACATGTTTTGTACAGACAAACATGGTTTTGTCATTTACAAAATATGTTTTGTATACACAAACACGGTTTTTTGTCATTTACATAGTTTTGTGTTCACAGAACATGGTTTTGCATAAACAAACATGGTTTTGTTTTAACAAAACATGTTTGTATAGACAAATATGGTTTTGTGTTTTACAAAACTTACTTTGTACAGACAAACATAGCTTAGTCTTTTACAAAACATGGTTTGTACAGAAAAATTAGTTTAATCTTTTACAAAACATGTTTTGTACAAACAAACGTGGTTTTGTCTAAGACAGAATAACTTTCGTCTATTACAAAACATGATTTGTCCCTTACAAACATGGTTTTGTGTGACAATACAGGTAGTGTGTCGTTTGGCGCCCCGTACATTTCGTCGTCGGAAAGTAGTGTGGGCAGACGTTATAATTTGGCAAACTAGTGGCGGACCGTAAAACCGTAAACTGAAGGGCACATCATCGTTTAGATCAGGCCTCGTCTAGTCCCGAAATAAATTTTGTTATTAATATTATTATAGAAAAATGGTAATAATAAATAGACACAATATACTATTGAATATAACATTATTATTATAAAATATAAGGAGTAAAATATTAATTTTGAGAATAAAGGCCTGGTATTCACAGTCCTTATAGATCAAAGTGTGACATTAATGTGTTTACCGTTCAACAAAGAATGATTCCGATTAAAATAGTATCTATAAATTCTAAATAAAATCCGATCCGAAACCCGACACGATTATGCGAAAATCCTGTGTAAATAAAAGTAACCAAGTGAATATAAAGAAATACGCAAGAAGGAAAAAAAAGTTTAACAAAATAAAAAAAAAATAAAAAAAAAAATAAAAAAAAAACCGAACCAAACTCCACAATTGAGCAGCGTTTGAATTTCTGTTTAGAAGTGGAAGTTATTTAACAGTCTAACGAACTTGTCAATGAAACATTTCAATGAACGCTCGACATAGATTTAAAGCTAAAAGCATGTACTGAAAAACCTATATCGGGGTTTTTTTTAACTACTTTCTTTTTATTTATTTTATTTTATTTATTTTTTGACTTGATTTTTTATTCTTGATTTTTATTTTTTATTTTTAAATTGGCTTTTTTTTCTGATGTTTTTGCTTATTTAATTTGTCGCTGAATTCGGCTAAGGACCCCAATGGAAATAAGACATATTTAGGACTTTTTGGGGCTATCCTTGCATCTCCTTACAGTTTGTTCTGTTTCGCTTCGCTGTGTTTTTCTCTTTCTCCCTTAATGTTTTCCTTGTTTTCTTATAATAATAATAATAATAATAATAATAATAATAATAATAATAATAATAATAATAATCTGGTTAGCGAGTTCAAGAACGTTGGCAATTAACTAAAACAAATAAGGTTTGTATTTGATTTATATATTTGTTAATTTTGTGTAGGCTGTAAAATATTTAACTCTGTGTTTTGTAGCTGAGATTTCTTTTCCATAAGGTGTTAATAAATTATTATTCAGAACTAATTTTGTAAGCATCTCATGTTCTGACATTGAGTCTAAGAGTTTATTCATTTCTAAATGAGAAATATTTTCATAGGTTAGTATGTTTATTTTTAGGACATCTCTGTTGTGCACAAAAAGTCAAAAAAGGGACCTTGAGTTTGTGTTCCATAGGCATTTAATCCAATGACCAGAACAATGATAATGTGAAGCGATAGAGGGCTTAGCAATATGCGCTATATAATAATAATAATAATAATAATAATAAATCTATTATTATTATTATTATTATTATTATTATTATTGTTACTGCTGCTGCACGTGCACACAAACACGTTCGTTTGTGGGACAACATATTGGTGTATTTGTGAGACACGTGCATATTCCTGGTCATGTTGTGATTGATCATTATTTGTTAAGTTTGATTGACATTTTGGAAAGGTCCATTATTAAGCAAATTAGTAGAGCTCCGTATAGTACACTATAGGAAAATTATTGTACGAAGATTAGATTTAATGCTTGAAAAAATTTCCTGAGGGACTGCAAGGCCCGAAGGAAATTTTTGAATGCATAAAATCTAACCTAAGTATAATAATTTTCCGTTTAGTGTACGACGCATGCTTTACTAATTGCTTTATAAGTCAATCGCTGTGTATTTCTCATTTTTTTTATTCTTTTGCGTAAAACTAAAATTCATGCCAATATTTGTCCATGATTTATAATAATTGGAGTAATGCAAACTAATTTTGTAAGCATCTCATGTTCTGACATTGAGTCTAAGAGTTTATTCATTTCTAAATGAGAAATATTTTCATAGGTTAGTATGTTTATTTTTACGACATCTCTGTTGTGCACAAAAAGTCAAAAAAGGGACCTTGAGTTTGTGTTCCATAGGCATTTAATCCAATGACCAGAACAATGATAATGTGAAGCGATAGAGGGCTTAGCAATATGCGCTATATAATAATAATAATAATAATAATAATAATAAATCTATTATTATTATTATTATTGTTATTATTATTATTATTATTATTATTGTTACTGCTGCTGCACGTGCACACAAACACGTTCGTTTGTGGGACAACATATTGGTGTATTTGTGAGACACGTGCATATTCCTGGTCATGTTGTGATTGATCATTATTTGTTAAGTTTGATTTGGAAAGGTCCATTATTAAGCAAATTAGTAGAGCTCCGTATAGTACACTATAGGAAAATTATTGTACGAAGATTAGATTTAATGCTTGAAAAAATTTCCTGAGGGACTGCAAGGCCCGAAGGAAATTTTTGAATGCATTAAATCTAACCTAAGTATAATAATTTTCCATTTAGTGTAAGATGCATGCTCTCTAGTTGCTTTATAAGTCAATCGCCGTCTTTTAATTTTAGTTTTTTATAACCAACTGTAGTAGCAGTCATCAGTGCTATGTGATATGATCAGTATATGTGTGCGTATTTACATTTAGCTGTCACGCGTATGCTGATTTTTGCTCCTGTAGTACGCGTTTAATTAATTAATATCAACATTACAGTACAAATACGGGGAATAACTATTGTGTGTAATGCTATTTTGATAAACTTTCGTCAAAGAAATAAACATTTTAGCATTCGGGAGAGAACACAGTCACTGAAGTCCTTTTTGGTCGGTGCAAGCGGACAGGTAAAATCGTGCGATGATTTCATAACTAGGCTAGTTGTAGTAGAAGGAGGCCCGGGCAAACTCCTGCCTGGCCGTAGGCCTACATCTAAATTTGTACCTTGAGTCTTTAAAATAGGTTAGACTAGTCCTATTAAACGTTCAGTTTGTTGTGTTTATGAGGGTCCATTGATTCAATGTATTCCTTAATTGTTCATACTTAATATTGAATTTGAAGTAACTTTCTTCGGGTTCTAATTAAGCTTGTTTCACGAAAGTAATTTTCAATTACAATTCAATTTTTAACGGTGCGTGATTTATTCGTGGTGACGAAAAATGAGGATTTTTTTTGCACACAACCTTTTGCACACGAACCACACGAACCTAAAAAAATAGGCAAATAACATTGGGAGTTACAGTGATGACGTCATGATTGACTTATAACAAATGTTATCTTTGTAGGCTCTTGTAATAATCGCCTTGGGATTGAAGATGGTGGTATTATTCAGTCAGGCCAACTGTCAGCATCTAGTGAACTTAAAGAGGCACATATTGAATTTGCAGCTTTTCGTGGACGACTCAACATGGATACTACAGCCGGAGGTTGGGCAGCCGCAGATACTTACAGTAATCCATGGATTCAAGTCAGATTCTTTACCATAAAACAGGTAACTGGAGTAATCACTCAAGGGAACAAAAACTATGATCGATGGGTGACGTGGTATGAAGTTCATTACAGTACTGATGGTAACAACTTCGAACAGATTAGGGATGCATATAATCAAGTTCAGGTATAATTTTTACCAATTTGCTTTAGAATATAATAACTTATATAAAGTATAAATGATCATGTTGAGAACGGAATTGTATAACTTTAAAATGATAATTATCTGTAGGAGTTTGATGGCAATATGAATCGAGACTCTGATAAGACAAACATATTCGAAGCTGCAATCTACGCTAAATTCATTCGTATCTACCCAAAACAGTTAGTCGGGAATTACTACAGTTTACGATTTGAACTTCTTGGTTGTGCAGGTAAATACATCTTTTTTCCTTTATATATATATATATATATATATATAT
>NW_022706946.1:136326-138979 GCF_011630105.1 Anneissia japonica
TATATATATATAATATATATATAACTGAAAATCATCTTGTGGTAATGCTGTAAGTATGTATAAATACATTTTTTAACGTTGAACAGGATTCTGCAAGTCTGAAAAAAAAAAGAATAGGTGGCCCAAGCGCGATTCTAACCCTCTCTTGTCTATCAGACGCCTTAATCAAACTAGGCACCATTGAGGCTTTGTTGGGTATTCAAGTCTGATTATTCCTATATCTAATTATCCTTTTGCTCAAAGCTGATTAAAAGAGTGATATTAACCAACTTAATAAATAGCTAGAAGATTTCAAACTCTTCAAACCACACAGTCTGCCTACAGGTGTCACCATAGCACTGAAACTGCTGTACTTAAAGTTTATACTGCGATTTCTTGCTGTCGACAATGGCAAGAGCTTCATCTTATCCTCTTCGACCTTTTTGCCGCATTGACACGATAGATCACTGCATTCTGGTTAAACGTCTAGAATCAGTTTTTGACGTAACAGAATGTGTTCTCGAATTGATTAAGACCTGCCTGCGTGTTAGAAGTAGTAGGGTATTCGTTTTTGGTTCGTATTCTGCCCCAAATCTCTCACTCTATGGTGTAACCAATGGTTCAGGTTTTGAAGCCTTTTAATCAAAGCTCGACCACGCCCACTTTGCTTTCGTCGGGGAAATCTGACCCTTCATCGGAGGCGTGGCCCCCCATTGGGACCTATCTGACCCCCCGTCGGGGCATCGCCCCCCCCCCCCCCGTCGCGCAAATCCTGGCGCCACCCCTGCCTGTCATGCTGCTGTGAGGGCACCTTTCCATTAAAGACGGGACTACTGCATAGTGGTCTGTTGAAAAGAGATTTATACATTCTGCAGAAACTTCAAAATTCTGCTGTTGGACTTATTTTTTTTCTTTCTTGTAAGACTCGCACTCATACTTCTCCCCTTATTCGCGAAATTCATCGCTGTCTGTCCAAGAAAGAATTCAAATTATCTTTGTATCATAGAATTAATAAAAACATATTTTTAGCATATACCTTTAATTGATAATAATAATGTAAATTGATGCCATGTTATTTAACTATTCACTATGGCTGAGCATTATTGATATTCTGATCAACTGCTATTTGATACAGTAGCTCTTAGCATTAAGGAAATGACTTTTGTTTTTATCATTTATATTGTGAAAGGTAAAAAAAAAAGATTAATATATTGTATGAATATAGGTGGGTTTCCCACACAAAATGGAAAGCAAAAACAAAAACAAAAACAAAAAACATATTGCCATTAACTGATCTTGTAGAGCGTAAGGTACATTGTTTAACATTAATACTCATGGGACACACCACTTATTTTTGTGAATTTGATATGAGTTGCTTGTTTCAAATATGTAGTGTAATCCTGTTTAATTTAATTGTTTTGATATTTAATGAAAAACAATTATATAGGCTAGATATTCTGTTCAATGATTTTAGATTACATAATTTTTAAATTTGTTTTTAGTTTACATTCATGGCAGGAAATCTTATCTGTGCATGTCGACATGTTACGTATATTGTGTCGACTTGATAAGATAATAATTCTTGACAAGTCGTCAAGTAGGATGGCACTTAGGCGCTTCCGTAATTATTATTGTTATTATTATTAATATTATTATTACCATATTATTTTTGATAATAAGAAAGCTAGTAGTACTACTGATAATAATTATAGGTCAACACAATTGAGGTCAAATGTCCAACGTTTACAATAATATTGTTTTTCCTTGAAACTTGGAGTGTGAATAACAAATTGTGTACTTTAAAAAATTGCATTTTTAATTATTAATTGTCAATTAGTAACTAATGATTAATGATTATTACCCTCGCCTCGCCCCATTCCCCTCCCCAATGCAGGTAGAGGGTATTGCAATGAGCTCTGTCTGTCTGTCGGTCTGTCTGTATGTCTATGTGTATGTGGGTCTGTCTGTGGTGTGTCCCCCGGGAGCAACTCAAAACCTACTGGACGGGCCGATTAACCTCAAACTGTCACACATTAACATATCCCGGTCCTCCTTAAGTTTGGTGCTCATCAAAAGTAAGTTGTAAATATTATTAGAACGTTATTTATATAGGCCTTGTTTTCTGTCACAACTGACAAAATCAACTCGATCGGATCGTTCGACCGAGTCATTTGGCTAGGCCAGGCTGACTCGAGCAGATCGACACGAGCGGACCGAGCTTGTGTCAAATTCTGGCCGGCGGACTGGAAGCAGTCCGGAAGGCCTGAAATCCCGACTGATGGGCTTGCCACTTAAGGCCTATGCTAAGCCTCGCTTGGAGGATGGATTTGAGAAGTAAGATGCAGATTTTAGAATATTTTGAATATTTTCCGGCCTTATATCTCACAATCTGCTTTTCCAATTAAACAAAAATAATTGTGAAAAATAATAAAATATGAAAAAAAGTATTCTATATAGATGCACATATAATAAAATTATCAAAATAGTTTTTAAGAAATTAAATTAAACAAAGAGGGAAATTTGAACCCCATACATTCGAGTGTAGAATTAATACGTGCACCTTTACCGCTCGGCTACATGTCAGTTGAGCGCATCAACTATAGACAAAGATATGGCGCAACAGGGCGTGGGTTTGTAATCTGAATGATCATTGGTCATTGACAGGTCCGTAGGC
>NW_022706946.1:139004-152636 GCF_011630105.1 Anneissia japonica
GGTTGCGACGTACCACCTCAAAAAAGGTCAACTTTTTAAAACCTATGATTTCTCAAAATCATCTCCGGTAAATGCAGATTGATGAAGAATGTTAGCTATAGGCCTGCAGATGTACAGGACATAATAACGCTACTTTTTCAGGTCCCAAAACACCCAAGTTAATGAAAATTTAAATGAAATATTCATGAATTATGTCTTTGAGAAATCTATTATGTAAGACTCTCAAAATGCTATTTTGTCGCTTTTTTCACAAACCCCCCTCCAAGCCTCTGCCCCTGGACCACCAAATTAAAAAAAAAATCCACTTTTTAAAACCTATTATTTCACTAAAATCGTTCCTAATTATCGCGAAATGCTATAGTGCATTACATTTTTTGCCCTCTCTTGTACCCGTTGATTTTTCAATAATGTGCTACGAAATCTGTTGGAAATTATCAGCTCCAGTTATTGTAGGCCTACCGAATATGTAAAGGACATGAACAATTATAATTTCACAGCGGTGGATTCAAGGAGGAAGAGCCCACTAAAATTATAAAAGAAATGGAGTAAAAAGAAAAATCATAATTAAAGTTTGTCTGAGTGCCATTTCCGGCCACTTTGAAGTGCCATAATCATAAATGTTTTTACCTCAGCCCCAAACATGGTGGGGCTGAGGTGGTTTGGACCATCTGTCTGTGCAAGTATCTCCCTTCACCCCACCGTCTATTTCTCCTGCTGTACCGTAGGTCCCTAGACAATACTCAAATAAATGAAAATTTAAATAAGATATTACAAATTACGGATCTTAGAAATCCATTAAAAAGGCCCTCAAAATGCTAATTTTTCAGAGCTTCCAGAAGATTCGCCCATCATCGCGGGGATCCCTAGGCAGTCGCCCATAGTAAGGTCCACTTCGGTTGCAAAACGCACCTTCCCATCGAAAATCCTGCCTACTGGGCTGATTGATCATTGGTCTTAATGTGATTGTTATTGTTAATTATTATCATTATCATTATAATTGTTATTACAGCAAGTACTACTGATGGTAATCACAGGTCAACGCAAGTGACGGCTTAAAGTATAATGTAAAACTATAACGATACAATTGTGTGATTTTGAAACTTAGCATATGAGTGACAAAGTGTATTATTATTATTATTATTATTATTATTATTATTATTACAGCTAGTACTACTGATGCTAATCACAGGTCAACACAAGTGATGACTCAAGGTAACTTGTAATACTGTTATGATACAATTGATTTTTGTTTAAATTTACATGTGAGTATGAAATTGTGTACTTTGAAAATTGTATTATTATTATTATTATTATTATTATTGTTATTATTATTATTATTATTACTTTTATTATTATTATTATTACAGCTAGTACTACTGATGATAATCACAGGTCAACACAAATGACGACTCAAGGTAACTTATAATACTATTATGATACAATTGATTTTTGTTTAAATTTATATTTGAGTATGAAATTGTGTACTTTGAAAATTGTATTATTATTATTATTATTATTACAGCTAGTACTACTGATGATAATCACAGGTCAACACAAATGACGACTCAAGGTAACTTGTAGTACTATTATGATACAATTGATTTTTGTTTAAGTCTACATGTGAGTATGAAATTGTGTACTTTGACAATTGTATTATCATTATTATTATTATTATTATTATTATTATTATTATTATTATTACAGCTAACTACTGATGATAAATGAAAATTGTATTATTATTATTATTATTATTATTATTATTATTATTATTGTTATTATTATTATTATTATTATTATTATTATTATTACTTTTATTATTATTATTATTACAGCTAATACTACTGATGATAATTACAGGTCAACACAAGTGACGACTCAAGGTAACTTGTAATACTATTATGATACAATTGATTTTTGTTTAAGTTTACATGTGAGTATGAAATTGTGCACTTTGAAAATTATTATTATTATTATTGTTATTACGAATGTTTTATGTTGAAACTTAGCATGTGAATAATAAATTGTGCATTTTTTCTGTTGTCAATGTTATTATTATTTGTTTTGATATTGTTGTTATTGTTATGATTTATGTTTTATTATTTTACTTTATCATTATTATTACAGCTAGTACTAATGATCACATGTCAACAAAGGAGACAACTCAAGGTAAAATAAAATAATAATTGTTTTTAATATTTTCCGGCCGTATATCTCACAATCTGCTGTTTCAATTTAATTAAAAAAATAATAATTGTGAAAAATAATAAAATATGAAAACAGTATTCTGTATAGATGCACATATAATAAAAGTATCAAAATAGTTTTTAAGAAATTAAACAGGGTGAGATTTGAACCCCATACTTTCGATTACGTGTACATTTAATACGTGCACCTTTACCGCTCGGCTACATGTCAGTGGAGCGCATCATATATACAAAGATATGGCGCAACAGGGCGTGGGCTTATAATCTTAGATTATCTTGTTGATTATTGATTATTGATCATTGGTCATTGATTATTGATCATTGATCTTAATGTGAATGTTATTGTTAATTATTATCATTATTATTCTGATTACAGCGAGTACTATTGATGATAATCCCAGGTCAACACAAACGACGACTCAATGTAACTTGTAATACTATTATGTTACAATTGATTTTTGTTTAAGTTTACATGTGATTATGAATTGTGTACTTTGACAATTGTATTATTATTATTATTATTATTATTATTATTATTATTATTATTATTATTATTATTACAGCTAGTACTACTGATGATAATTACAGGTCAACACAAGTGACGACTCAAGGTAACTTGTAATACTATTGTGATACAATTGATTTTTGTTTACGTTTACAGTGAGTATGAAATTGTGCACTTTAATGAATGAATTTAATGAGTAATGAAAATTGTTATTATTATTATTATTATTATTATTTTTATTAAAATAATAATAATTATAATTATTATTATTACTATAATTATTATTGTTATTACTATTTTTATTATTATTATTATTATTACTATTATTATTATTATTATTATTGTTGTTGTTGTTGTTGTTGTTATTACGGGTAATTTGTAAAAATATTACGATAGAATTGTTTTATTTTTAAACTTAGCATGTGATTACTTTGAAAATTGTATTATAATTATCGTTATTATTATTTATTATCATTATTAATTATTATTATTTTTAAAGCTAATATTACTGATGGTAATCACAAGCTGTAGCTGGAAAATCCATTGTTTTTTTATTTTGATATTTTTTTCTTTCGTTTTATTGTGTTTCCTATCATTTTGTACTGGGTTCTTCCCGGAACTTTGGTTACTTTCCATGCTTGGATCTTTTCCATACTTTGCCGATGCATAGACCACATACCAAGGATGTGCCTTCTAATATTTAGTTTCAATATAGTGTGGGGTGTGGGTGTGAAGACTAATTAAAGGGATTTAAGGTCAAATACTCGATATCAGTTATTTAAGAAACTTTTCTAAATGAAACTTTCGGGAAAGTTTAACCAAGTTACAAGAAAAAAAATTATAATAATGTTGGTGACGATCATTTAAATTTCTGACGTCCCAGACCTAAATATCTCAAAAACATAATCAATGGGTCTAAATGAAACTTTCTATAATAGTTTGCGACGGTGCAAATAAAATAAAATAAAATAACAAAATAAAACATTATTTTTTGTAGCGACCGAAAGTATGGTGTGGTTATGAGGACCATTCAAAGGAAAATGTCCCAGATCAGATAATAAGAAAAAAGGATGAACTGATCGTAATAAAACTTTCAGGAACATTTAACCGAGTTACAAAAAAAGAAAAATTAGTAAATGTTGGTGACCATCAAGCTGTGGGTGTGAGTTCAAAGATCAAAGTTCCAACTTCCCATACAAAAATATCTCAAAAAACTTATCAATGGATCGAATTGAAAGTTTTTATAATAGTTTTTCGTAGTCCAATAAAGAAATGATTAAATTTTGCTTACGATCCGGAGTAGGGTGTGGATATGAAGACCATTCCAATGGAAACGTCCTAGACCAGATATACCAGAAACTGACCAACTGTTTTGAATGAAACTTTGTGAAAAGTTTAATCAAGTTACAAGGAAGAACAAACTAGTAAACATTGGGGACGATACAGATTCAGGTGTGAAGTTTGGGGTCATTTGCAGTGCTAACGTCCCAGACCTACTGTAATTATCTCAAAAACTGACCAATGGAGCAAAATGAAACTTTACAGAATGGTTTGTCATGGTCCACTAGAAATGATAAAATTTCAGTGGCGACCCGGAGAAGGGTGTGAACATGAGGGTCATGTAACGGTAGACGTCCCAGACCGGATATCCCAAAAACTGTTCAACTGATCTGAATGAAACCTTCTGGAGACTTTATCCATGTCACAACCATTTCATAAATCTTATACCCCTTTTACACTGCAGAAAGGCAGAATCGACCCAGGTTACTTCCGGAGTGATCCCGGGTGCATTTCCCAATTACATCGAACGAAAAAGTCCTGGTTGATCCCCGGTTGCTCCCATTTTACACTGGCAACGAACTTGGGTTCAAATACCGCCCTCAGATTTTGTTGCGATAATAATCTTTACTTCGCTCGAGTTCCTCGTCGTCACAAAGCCACAATTATTCTCAATATTGAAGTAATGTATCTGCAGATTGTTTTTTTTAATTATCCGATTTAAATAGCAGTTTTCATATCATGTCTATACCGGAGCGTAGCGGATTTAATTTGACAAGAGTCTAGGCCTTGCCCGTTGTTACCAAAATTTAGGCCTACCTAAACACAACTGCGGTAGGCGCCAGGTAAGGCCTAATTCCGGAATCAAATTCGGTGCTGTTTACACTGGCGACTCCGGAATGCACCCGGGTTGTCCTACGCTGAATGTGTCCTGCACGTCCATCCTGGAATGTTTGGCTACCCGAGTAGGACTTTTTGACGTTTACACTAACCACAACTCAGAAGATTTTAACCCGGTATTGGAAAATCCCGGGTTACGTCCGGAATTCTGCTTGCAGCAGGTAAAAGGAGTATTAGTGACGATCCAATTCGTGTGTAAATTTCAGGGTCATTAAAATTGCTAAGGTCCCAGATATAAATATCTCTAATAACTAATATAATTGGATCTAAAAGAAACTTTCCTGAATGTTTTTTTCATGTTCCAATGAATAAACGATTAAATTTTCGTGACGATCCGGAGTAGGGTGTTGATATGAGGACCATAAAGAATGCTATTGGGAAGTTGATTAAACTATAAACGCAGTTTGCTTTTTCTAAAGCGTTTATATAAACTGCAGCGAGGTTAAACGCAAAATTACTTTGACACGCATGAACAATTTTCGCTTTCAATCACTGAATTACTATGAACTAAAAATACACTGGCCTATGCATCGTTGTGAGTCTGCATGTTTCTGTTACATTTGTAGCTATAGTTCGAGTTTCACTAACGTCGCTTAAATTCGTGAAGTTGGTTTTCATTGTTTTTGTTTTTAATAACAACAAGAAATACAACCATAAATTGCATTAAAAACATCAAAAATACCAAGTACAGACATCACTCAAAAACTTAAAAACAATAAATTTGTTAGTACATGTGTGTGTAACGCTTTGCTATTTTAGTTTATTTTTTGTGTCTCAAAAACGGCGCACAGACATAATTGAACATAACAGAGTGTTAGGTATACCCAATGAAGGAATGATTAAATTGTGGTTACGGTCCGGAGTAGGGTGTGGATGTGAGAAGGAATTTGTTCGAGACAAAATAGGCCTATCTCAAAAACTGATCAACTGATATGAATGAAACTTTATTTAAAGTTTAACCAAGTTACGATGAGAAAATTATCAGGTGTTGATCACGATCCATATTCGCGGGTGAACTCGGGGACCATTTAGATTGTTAAGGTCCTGCGTGTTTCTTGTGTTCAAAATATCAGCTGCACTGATCTAAATTGTCAGTTACAAGGATTGTAGGTATAACCCAAGAATGAGGTGATTACATTTTGGTGAACATCCGGCATAGGTTATGCATATGAGGACCGTTAAAAAAATGTCCCATACCAGATATTCAAAAACTGATCTGAAAGAAACTTTCGTTAAAGTTTAACCAAGTTAAAAGGAAGAAACTATGAAGTGTTGGAGACAATCCAATTTTGGGTGTGAATTTGAGGGTCATTTAAAATTTTAAGGTACCAGCCGTAAATGACACTACCCAGAGTAGTTTGTCATGTTTCGATGAAACAAATGTTTTGGCGACCGTCCGCAGTAGGGTGTGGATATGAGGACCATTTAAAGGAAAACGTCCCAGACCAGATATTTCAAAAACTAATCAACTGATATGATTGAAACGTTCGTTAAAACTTAACCAAGGCACAAGAAAGAAATTATGAAGTGTTAGTGACCCTGACCTAAATTATCTCGAAAATGGATCAGTGGATAAAAATGTCAATTGGCAGAATAGATTGTCATGTTTAATAAAGACGTGTTTCAATTTTGGTCACGATCTGAAGAAGGGTGTGGATATGAGGACCATTTGCAGAATGACTTCACCGTATTAACGTAGGCAAAAAAACCCCAATATGATGAATATATAAGTTAGTGCAAATACAGTAAATGCCTACAGCGCTTTATATGTACTAACTTTACTTTTTTTCTGAGCTTATTGCGAATATTTTTAATGTATCTTATACAAATCAATGTAAAATATTAAAATTTTACAATAATTTTGCCTACAATAATCATAACCATTATTACCATTGTCATTGTCGTTATCATTGTCATTGCCACTGCACCGCCTCCGCTTCTGCCGTTGCCATCGTCATCGTATTGTTCGATGTTAAAATTTAGGATTTCAGTAACACATTGGATATTTTGACATTTTGTAAATAAAGAAAGTTAGAAAATTTGTTTTTGAAAAATAATAGTAACAAAAGGACATGTTTATATTTTGTAGCTGTTGGTTCTACTAGACCTACATCTACTACAGGTTGTAATCGCAAGTCACAAACGTCTGAAGGTGAAAAAAAAATAATATGGAGCTCTTGATTAGATTGACAACGTACCTTAAAACAGATTCACCCATCCGTAACCATTCTGCTTTTTCTGCACAACGCAAATACGTCCCAAACTGTGTCCTAGAACCCATACGAGAAATCAGCGTTCTCGTATGATAACTTTATGTGACGTAATCATGTTCTAGGTCCTACCGTCGTTGTTTAATCAAAAGCTACCTAACGACTCAATTATTAGGTGTTGAAACTTAATTTTACATTCTACAAAAGTGACTAAACCTTGAGTTCGAACTTCTGGAAATAGTAAATAATTTGTGAGGAAGCTGATAGTTCAACAATTAATATTGATCTAACTGTGCATTTTGTGCTCTTGGAAATAATGGCTAGTTATTGGAATGTTGAAACATACCGGTAGTTAATCCACCTACTGCAATAGTGATCATGGTGGCCGTATTTCGTTCCCTTGTTAATTTAAAGTTCCATAGTTAGGTGAATTTAGAATTGAAATCATCTATTAACAGTGCATGTAATATGAATAAGGACCATCAGTCGTGTTTCTGAATGTTTGTAATGAACTTTAGTTTAACAACAATATATCTATTACAACACGGGACCACACGGATGTAAAAATGATTAAAATATTACCAAACGAGAGCAGGAAACTGCCTAAAAATCAATAAAAACCAACTTTTAAAGTGATAGTTGGCTAAATTATGGTAAAAATTGATTATTCTTTTTACAGGTTTTGCCGCCGTGCTTTGTCTAACGCAATGACGTCTGCAGAAACGTATTCAACCCTGACTTACATAATAGGCCTACATAAACTACGTACGTTACATTTCATCGAGAGAAAAATATGCAAGGCACAACACATGAAGGTTAATAAACTTAAAAATTGTAAATAATAAAAGGAAAATAGAATCTGTTGTTAATATTATTAATTTTGTATTATGTTATAGTAATATACAAAATTGTACTATTTATTATTATCATTTTCACAACATTATTATTAATATTGTTATAGTATCGTAATAAGCCTTATCTATTTTAAATTATGTGTATTCTAAAATTGAAAATTTTAAATAAGATTGAAATAAATGTAGGTGTAACTCCCACGGAAGAGAAAAAAATGTTAGCTCAAAATCCATTCCGTTATTTAATAATAATAGTATTAGGTTTTTTTATTTTTTTATTTTTTTTATTATATTTAGTGTTACAACAATTGAGTAAAGGAGATTGCATTAATATACAATATACAGTATATGAATAGATTCAGGACGACTAATTTATCCGAAGTCAAAAATTAGCTTCCATTGGATTACGAGTAGAATAAAAACAGATTCAAGATTCAAAAATATATTTATTTCTATAAACACATTTTTATTAATAACACATTCTTTTTAACTATCTACTCACTTTGGGATCGCTCACTTTATTATCATTTTGTAGTAAAATATGTCGATTGCTTCCTAAAGCATTTTAGGACTAACTACGGCGCAGTATATTTATAGTTTATTGACATAGACATATATAACAGCCCTGTACAGCTACATAAACCATTACTATTATTTTTAATCATGTACACGCTCTTCTTCAATAATATCACAATAAAGAAAGCAGGGACGATTAAAATTTTCGAGTAGAAATAAATATATTTTTGTTCCGAAATACGTCAACTCTTTTGTTTTGTCACTTGTGATTAGTCTCTACTTTTATATTATACATAATTTAAATAGGCCTATATCATTATATATTATAATATTATTAATTATGTGACAATACAATAATAAATAGTACAGTTTTAATTTCTATAACATAATACCGTAGTAATTAATAATATTAACAGCAAATTATATTTTTCTTTTTCATATTTACAGTTTTTAAGTTCAGTTAGCCTTCATAGAATGTCTCGAGGTGAGATGAAACGTACGTAGTGTGTGTATGCCTAATATAATGGTCGCGGTTGAACGCGTTTCTGCAGACGTTAATGCGTTAGAGATACTCAATATCAACGTATTACCTTCTGAGCCACGGCGGCAAAACATTTTAAAAAAATTGTCAATTTTTACCATAATTCGGATAACTATCACTTTAAAAAGTTGGTTTTATTGATTATTAGGGAGTTTTCTACTCTCGCGTGGTAATATTTTAATTATTTTTGCATCAGTGGTCAGTGTGTTACGTGTGGTGTTTAGTAGGACCGAACGCTAAGGCGTATAGGTTTTTATTATTTAGGATGTCATAGATTCTGATTGTTAGACTTATGTGTATTTATAGATTCCGATTGATAGATTAGTTAATATATTCTGATTGTTAGGCTTATGTGTATATAAGATTTATAGATTCCGACTGTTAGGCATATATTATTTAAGATGTCATAGATTCTGATTGTTAGGCTTATGTGTATATATATTATAAGGTGTATGGATTGATAAGCATACATTAGTTAAAATGTATAGATTCTAATTGTTAGGATATTATTTAAGATGTCATAGATTCCAGATTAAATTGTTACAATGCATAAAGGTGTGTAGATTCTGAATGTTAGGCTTGTGTTATTTAGGACGTAGATTCCAATTGTTTAGGCTTATAATTATTATAAATGTATAGATTCCGATTGTTAGGTTTGTGTTATTGTGTTATAGATGGTGTAAGGTGTGTGAAAGAAACACCAGAAGTATCCGAGGTTTATCTAGTAATGTCTGACCCAAATAGCGTCACATTCTCGACATCAGCTGATGATCCACTTGAAGAAGGTTTGTATCATTTTAACTAAAAACAAAATCATAACATTACTATTAAAATTCCACAATGTTACATCACGCTTACAACAATTTGTATTACCTATTTTAAATTAAATTGTGATTTCGATCTCTGTACCTGTTAATATTACCATCCAAATGAAATAATAAAATTGTAAATTCGTGTGTGATTGAGATATGGGTGCCACTAGCCCAGCACCGAGTAGCGCATCGGCATCAAATGAAAGGGAAAACTGCGGTGGCAGTGAGTCAGGTACGCATATTACTACCCCTATTCTCCAGAATGAATTTCAAAAGATTGAAGGTTGACCCAGCTGAAGTCGACGCTATGCATAACATGCCTCCTTTTCAATCACCAGAAGTTGTAAGAGAATGGTTGGAATGGTCAAGTATCTCGCAAAATTTGTACCGCACCTCTCTGATAGACTTGAGCCTCACGCGTAAATCCTAAATGGTGATGTATTCGCAGGTATTAAACGTGATCTGATACTGCCCCAGTGTTAAAGTACTTTGACAAAACAGTGCCACTCATGGGTCAAGGTGACGCATCTGAATTTCGATTAGGGTTTGCCCTCGTTCAAAATGAGCTACCCGTAATTTGGACTAGTAGAAAGATGACATCAGCCGAGAGATACTCGCAAATATACAAAGAGCTGTTATCTCAAGACTTTGGATTGGAGAGAAATCACTATTAGACATAGACGGAAAATAACATTTTGAACATATCACAAACCACTGGTTAACATTAGCAGAAAGCCACTCGTAACAGCTCCAAAGAGACTACAGTGACTGCTAATTAAATTACTTAAATCAATACGATGTCGACATACACTACAAGCCGGGATAACAAATGTACCTGGCGGATACACTCTCTCGTGTTGTTCCACAACACGCCCAAATTGTAAGTGATAACAAAATAGTTCTCTATCACAGCGCAACTCGGTGAACTACAACAGAGCTCAAGAAACACCTCAACAACTCTTCAGACAGTCAAACAATACATCGTTTCAGGGTGGCCTGGCAGGCAAACGATACCACAGGCAGCACAAGCGCATTATCCGTTCAGAAATACCTCGCAATCCAGGGTGATTTAGTGCTTAAATTTAACCAAGTCTTAGTAAAAAGGCAATGCGTTCTAGTATTCGCAATGAGCCCCATAGTTCACACCTTTTTCTAGCCATCACTCTCTGAAGAGCGCGTGATTCTGTAATCTGGCCAGGCATGGACGCAGAACTTAAAGACTATTTGGAAAGCCCAGTAGCCAACTATGTACCCAACAAAATAGAGCCATTGATAAACTACGATCTTCCTAAGTTACCTTGGGAGAAAATAGGTATTGATTTGGCAACTGTAAAGGGCAACGATTAATAGCTGTGGACTATTTTTTCTGACTATTTTGAACTTGAGTGTCTAACAGGCAAAGATACCTCAAGCATTATCAATTGTCTTAATATACATTTCAAACGCCATGGAGTTCCCATCACAGTCCAGTCGGACAATGGGCCACCATTCAATTCCCTAGAGTTTCAAAATACAAGCTCTCCCAATTACCCGTAAAGCAACGGGAAGGCAGAGTCGGTGTGAAAATCGCCAACACCTCAAAACGAAAACTAGAGACGACAATGGATATATGAACGCCACTAAATACAAGAGAATGTTAGACTCCAAACTAACGAAAAATGTTAAAAACACGTATTGTTGATGTTGCTAATACTGCTGGTGCTATTGGTGGTGGTGGTGCTGCTGCTGGTGTTTGTGGGGTTGATGCTGTAAGGTTGGTGGTAATGGTCGTACCGATGCTGTTGATGCTATTGTTGGTGGTGATTCTGGTACTAGTATTGGTGCAGATGATGCGACTTGTTCTGTTGTTGTTTTAATTTTATTGGTACTTGGGAAAACCGTTATGTTTTTTTTTTTTGTTTTTTTTTAGACGGACCATTTACACTGGTGGCAAGTCTAGAATTCCACTATGGTGACACACTGGAAACTGTGTAAGCATTTTTCTTCTTATTTGGCCTACTTTTATGAAGGGTGTTTGTTCCTGCTTATCATTGAAGGTCGGCTGATATTCAGCTTAGATTACAACTCCCCTTTTCGTTAATTGTGCCTCGCTGACCCTCGCCCAATTCCAATGGTCCTGCTTTCTAACAATGTTTGAATGATAATTGAAATTGAATGATTCTTTGAAAGAACGTTCTTCTCGAATAGATGTCCTCTTATAATAATAAATTTATTTTGATATAGCGCAGAATGCTATAAACCTATGTGCATTAAAATCAAATACCGGAACAGAAATAAAAGAAAAGATGATTAAAAGAGTAAGTGAAAATCTTTAGCAATCAAAACAAAAAGGGTTAATTTTATGATTAATTTTTATATATTTATATATTTATTTTTCTTTTTTATTAATTTTATTTTTATAATATTAATGATTAATAATTTAAATATCAACAAAGTTTTATCTCAATTACCTCCTCATTCTATTTTCTTTATTCTCTATCCATTTTATTTTAGATTTTCCTATCAATTCAACTATTTCATTATTTACATTTTGTTATGTGTTTTGCTTGTCATTTCTTTCCTTTCCTCCAAACAACCCTTGCCTGTATTTCCCAATCCCAAGTTCCTTATCTATTATTATGTTCCCTTATCTTCCTTCCTTTTTCATTCTAGTGTTGCCTTATCTTTTCTTTCATTTTCCTTTTTACGTTTCCTTATCTGTTCTTTTCTCTCTTATGTTTCCTTATTTTTATTTCCTTTTCCTTTCTTATGTTCATTACCTTTTATTTCCTTTTTCTTTCTTATGTTTCCTTATCATATCTTTCCTTTTCCTTTCGTACTTTTCCTTATCATTTCTTTCCTTTTTCATACTTGTTTCATTATCTTATTCCTTTTTCTTTGTTTCATTTTCTTATCTTTCTTTCCTTTTCCTTTCTTATGTTTCTTTATATTTTCTTTCCTTTTTCTTTCTTATCTGTCTTTATGTTTTCTTTCCTTTTTTCTTCTTATGTATCCTTATCTTTCTTTCCTTTTCCTTTCTTATGTTTTCTTATCTTTTCTCTTATTTTTCTTTCTTATCTTACCTTATCTTTTCCTTCCTTTTTTTCTTTCTTGTTTTTCCTTATCTTTCTTTCCTTTTTCATTCTTATGTTTCCTTATCTTTTCTTTCCATTTCCTTTCTATGTTTCCTTATCTTTTCTTTCCTTTTCCTTTCTAGAGTTTCTTTTCAAAGTCTAGAATAAACACCTTCCTTAAACAATAGTAATTATGTGTTGTAGTTCAACATGTATATCGTTTATTTGAGTATAAATAATACGTATCTATTTTACACAAAAAAAAAGCACTTCCCTCGAATAAAAGCCCCCTCAAAAATTCTTCTCTCTAATGAATACAGTATATCGAATTCACCTTACACCCCGATAATAAAATAAAACAATATCTGAGTTTAGTGTAGCAAACGTATCGAGCACAAGACATGGGTCATACTTGAATGGAAATAAAAGGTACGCCATGAAGATGAACGGAATAAAATCATGTGTTTGTCTGCAACTGTGATGTTTGTTCCCAAATTAACTTTGCATAAGAAACTTTCACCCACCGACGTCCAAAATTTGTTTACACAAATTGCCGGTGCTGTATAAGGTTCGACATAATGCCACGTGGGTAATATCATTGAAATATATATAGTTTGAACTGAGCTTATTTTGTGATCGAATTATAGTACCGTTATGTATACTGACTGAAGGCATGTTTGTGGTGGCAGACAGCTAGGCCTACAAGGGTATCCAAGATAACAATATTAAGTTTGTTCCTGAGGCACCTTCTATCTAATGAAA
>NW_022706946.1:153905-161151 GCF_011630105.1 Anneissia japonica
GATTTTAAAGAGAGTGTAGATGTCGTGATAGAAAACAATCATGTGATGTCACAGATTTGAACCCCGAGTAAATTAGGAGTGTCATGGTTCAAAACTTGTGAGAAAATTTTTTGTTTAAACAGACTTCGTTTCTATGTATTTAGATATAAGTATACTTACCGTTATATGCCTGGAATAGTGGTCTAAAGATCAACACTTTCAGACAAGGCATCTATTTTGTTTTACTTGTTTAATGCTATGATATTGTACAGTATGAACATTTTTGTTTTACAATCATTATTAAAATATAATAAATTTTATGTTTAGTTTGTATAAATGAATATTCGATCCTAACAATACGTTCAATTTTACAGCAGTGGGAATTTCTTGCCAATTATTGCATCTGACATCGTGACCATTAACATTTACGACAAGGATCAGGATGAAATAAATATCAACTGTAGGATCTACTTCCCAGTTATTAAGGTAAAAAATGCCTGGGACTAAATTTCAAAATTATATTTGTTATAAAAAAAAAAGATTGATATTATTTGTAAAATATATTTAAATTAGACTTATTTATATTAGTCATCCTTCACGTTTCATTTTATTGTTATTAACTATTAAGAATGGTTGTCCATAAAAATCAAAAGATTTGGTGGCAGATGTCAAAAAATGGATTTCTCTCAAATTTTTACCATGAATAGATACTTGGGTAAAAAGCATATCTGTGACATTTGTTTAATTTTTTAGCCTTCGTTGTCATGGAAACGAAAAAACACTGACTTTCAGACCTTATTTAAAAAAAAAAGAACATGCATTATATATATATTTTTGTGATGATCCATGTAAATAAAAATGTATTAACTTCCATTTATCGCGAAAAAAAATTGAAAAACTATCATAATCCAGCCACATATTCAACGAGGAATGTGATAACCTAAGAAGGATTTTCAAACGCCTTTAATACACAGATGACCTCATCACACCCACAATTCAAATGTTTAAGTCAACTCTAGAGACTGATAATAAATTCAGTAATATCGAAGCCGATGAGAAGGAAATTCCCATCCGAATTATTCTACCATTCAAAGACCAGAAATCTGCCAACTCAGTTAAGCGTCAACTACGCCAACTAAGCAACAAAATAGACCAAAACATTTTTCCTGTTTTCACAAGCAGAAAAATAAGTGATGAAATTAAGAAAACAGAAAGAAAACCTACAATCATAAATCAGCAGTGTGTTGTGTACAGATTTAAATGTGACTTGTGTGATGCAAGTTATGTCGGATACACAAACCGACACCTCTACCAACGTATTGCTGAACATAAAAGATTTCTGTTAGGACAACATGCTAAGGACCATAATATCAGCCCAAGCAGTATTGAGTCATGTTTCAGCATTTTAAAGAAATGTAGGAACAAATTTGACTGTCTCATTCATGAAATGCTATTTATTAGACAATTAAAACCCAGTCTGAATAAACAATGTGACTCTGTCAAGTAAAACTTTTTATCTAACACTGGGATTAAAATCCCACTGTTATGAACTTTGACATTGTAGATTAGCTTTTTTCTATTGATTATAGTTGCTGTATATTCTATACTTCATCATTTGATCTTGAAAATGACACCATGAAGGAGTTCGAAACGTCGATCTTTTCTTTTTAGCGTTATTTTTATATTTTAAAAAATTGTGTAAAAAAATCTCTTTGGAAGATACCATTATTTACAAAAGGGGAGTTTTTATCAAAATATATTTTTTAAGTATGCCTCAGAAACCTATCTGTAACTTCCAAAGTGGTGCATACATATCCACCATCTTCCATATTTTGATAGTCAATAGTTGTCCAAATAATAATCAAGAAAAAAAGTTGAGTAATTTACACACGTGGATGCGGTATTGCCAGAAAAAACGTCATTTTTTGAATAAAAATATATCATTTTTTACTGAATGGATAACACCATAACACTATAAGTCAATGTAAATTTATTTCAAAATAATGTTACTATAGTTACATAAATAGTCTAACAACATGTTATAGTCCGGCAGCTTAACGGATGGATGTGGACGTTCCGGACAAAAGCACCAATTATTTTTTTACATGCTCCATATGGTCATAGCGTTCAATTTTTGATAGGAACCACCTCATCCGAGGTCATTATGGCCGCCATCTTGGATTTCAAAATGGCCGCCTTAAAAAACCTATGTTTATGTATATCTCCGCTTCTAAACCACTTGGAAGTATAATTCTAATATCTGAAAGTATGTCAAGGAATACTATTATACCATTTTTAACCAGGTCAGATTGTCACAAATAGGTCATTTAAGGTAATTAAAGGTGATTCAAGGTCAAATATTGTATGATATCTTAAAAATTCTATAACTGTCATGTTTTACATTAGAATCATACCCAGCCTCTCAGAATTCAAAATGTTTACATTATCTACAGTACTTCATGTGAGGTCACTCTGGCAGCCATCTTGAATTTCAAAATGGCTGCCACGCAAAACCTATATTTATCAATGTATCAGCTTTTAAACCACTTCCAATAAGAATTATGATGTCTAAAATTATATTTTCATGGTCAAAGACTTATTCTACTTGTCAGATGATCTGTTGGTCATTAAGTTCATAAAAAGGTCATTTAAGGTTATTCATTGTCATTTTTGTTAGATATGTAGATATTCGTAATAGTCGTGTTTTACAGCAAAACCTTACCTAAGCTCACAGAATTCAATTTTTAATAGCAACTATTTCATCAGAGGTCATCATGGCAGTCAATTAAGATCATTTATTAGGTCAAAGTCAGCAACCATCTTGACTAAAATGACCACCATGTAAAATCTATATTTTTTTAAAATCTTGTGTCTATTTGTCAATTTTGCATAGTGTAACATTGTCAGGTGGTTATGGTCCACAAAGAGGTCATATGAGGTATAATTTAATTACGTTTAAACTCATATATGTTAAAAAACAAAATATGATCAGATTGTATAGGAAACCTTACCTCCACACAGACTCAAACCCATGTCCTTTCACTTACCGTGCGAACTTCTTACTAACTCAAACGCAGAGACCTGTGGTGGAGATATTTTTTTAAAATTTATATATAATATTATTCTGTCTTTTACCTAGTGTATTGATATACTCCTACACAGCAAAGTATTTTATATACTAATAATATACTATATATATATATAGATAAACCATGGAGGTATAAAAATTATACCTCCATGGATAAACATAGGTTTTTTAAGGCCATAATGACCTTGGATGAGATGGTTCCTACTAAAAATTGAATTCTATGACCATAAGGAACATGTAAAAAAAATTGGTGCTTTTGTCCGGAACGTCCACATTAAGTCAAAATATGGCACTAAGCTGCCGGGCTATTAAGAAATGTGTTGCTAGGCTCATTTAAAACTTAATTTTGTACTGTATTGCCAGAAAACAGCATTGTTTTTATTGAAAATTAACATAATTATACATCTTTTTACTGAATAAAATATAATCTAATTCATTAACCATAACAAATATAGTTACCTGACTAGTTTAACAACATGCTAAAGAATGAATGTGTTGTAAGGTTTATTAATATGCGTTACTGTATTGCCAGAAAAAGCAGCACTTTTTCATTAAAAAATATTGTAAATATACATTTTTTTACTGTACGGAAAATGCTATTATATAAAATATAGGCCCTAATTCATGTAACCATAATATTAATATATACATGACTATTATAACAACATGTGTTGCCAGGTTTATTTCTAGTATGTTAAACTTACTGCATTGCATGTAAAGCAAACAACTTAATAACTTCCTGAAAAGAAAAACAAATTCAAACACCGCTCTGACAAAAGCAATCCATGATAAATTCGCTTTCAACGACGAATTATGATTTTCAACTTAGAAAGACTCAATTTAATTGTTGAATTTACCATGAAAAGTTAATTTTGCCATATACAATTTGATGTTAAAGATCAACTGTTTCGTGAATCAGCATTTGGAGGTTGTATATTGCGATTCCTCTTCGGCAACCTAAAGAATATCTCCATCTGACTCGTCAACAGTTTTGTAGCCTACAGTGTACTACTGTATCTTGACACTTCTCTAATAGCTTTACATCTTTTACTTAGATATTCTGATGGTTTATATAACCCACTGTCGTTTCTAGTTATTCACATGTTTTTCTCAACCTCTGACACTGACTATTTGGAATTTCTTTTGAATATATTCTTTTTATTGTTTCTGAAAATCTTGTCTTTTCTTGTTTTCTTTGAATGTGAATGTGCGTATTTAATAAGTGTTGAATATCTTTCCAGTAAACTTCTATCAGATTACTCTTCATATTCTTCATATCCACACCTATTTGCTCAATATGGTAATACATAGGTACAACACAAGATTTAAATATTTCACTCCATGCACTTTTTGTCCAATTGTTCAGTTTTATGATCACATTCTTAAATATATATCTCGCTTAGGAATACAACAATCAGCCTTCTTACCGCCTTTTTGTAGATCTGAACGTTTCAAATCTTCTTCCATATATTCTTAATGTCTATCCGTCTTCTGCCAACAATTGCTTCATTTGTACTACTCAGCTACATTGATCTATTGTTTATGATTTTTTGGCCATTGCAAATATACATTGATGAATATAAATGTAATGTTTCTTGTATGGCAGATAATAGTCGACTGATGGCTTTTGGAGCAAATAAAAATTTAATTGAAAGATTAGACATTAGAAGATAAAAATGCTACCATGGTAATATGTAAGTGTAAGTTGAAAGCCTTTTAGCATAACCTAATTCTGCTTTGTCCAACAGTTTTTGATTCTCAGGTCTGTATTCAAGTGTTCCTGTAACTATCTGATTTTCTAGTGTACAGAATCTTATGTAAGGACTTTATAAATCCATCTTCCGGACAGAAAAACCAAATATTATTAAACGTATCCTTCATTTCTAAGTTGGCCTTGTGCACAGACTGGTAGATGTTGGCGAACAGGTTGATCAGACACCTTCGCAGTGATGATTTCTTTAGAATTTCCATTGTATTTTGGTGGTTCATGCACACCAAACTCTGGTATCTTTGAAATTTGTTTTCCACTTTCTGAACCAGGTCAAATGTCATATACCCTCCATACTCAAACTCCTGTCAGGGGCGGATTAAAGGGAAGGGGGCGGCCCGGCCACGCCCCCTCATATTGGAAAGTAAAAGAAAGAAAAACAAGAAAAAAAGAAAGAAAAAGCAAAAGATTATAGCCCAGACATCTCAAATGGTATTTTTGGATGTCTAGAACACAAACATTTCGCGTGGGAATGCCCCCGGGACCCTATGACAGTGTTGTCTCGATCAGCCCAACTTTCCCCCTCATCTTTTTGGACATCTCTGGATCCGCCCCTGCCTGCAGTTGTAAATTCAAAATTATTAATAGGGCTTATACCATCCCACTTGCAGTGCTTCATATTATGTTGTAACATTTGAGAAGGTAGGAACAACCTTTTACTGTCTATCTGATTCTAAAGCATGTTTCATTTTAAAACCATCTTCAATGACATGAACTTCGTTTGCATAAATTTGCACATTTACCCTCGTCTTTGCAGCAATTTATTTTGTTTCAAGTAGTGTAGTTGTCATAGGCGTAGATCCCGGGGAATGGAGGATATATCCCCCCAATATTTGACAAGGGGGGGGGGGGGATGGTCCACTGTATCATCCCCCCAATATTTTGACTATGTATGGGATAAAATGGAGCTTTACACACTTCAAAGGACTGTCACAGAAATAATTTGCACTGTCTTATGCGCTTGCAAAGATGAAAATTAGCATAATGTATTAATGTTTATAACAAAATTATTTTATCTGGTACCAATCTAAGCTCTTCTTTCCTTAGATGTTAGATGTGCTTGCAAAGAGAGCCACATTCCACACTAAAGGGTGTGTACGACATCAGTAATGTTATGTCAATTCCAAGGATGTTTAAGGTTATATCGGTTGATGAGGAAATAGCAAATTGTATCAATTTATTTTGCAAAAACAAGGTTTCCAGCTTCAGGGGGGGGGGGCACATCCCCTGTCCGCACAAGGGCACACATTGGCGCTAACACCAGGCGCGTAACAGGGGTCTTGGGTCAGAGTTGGTATTTATTTTTTTTATTTTTTATTTCAACCATCTTCTAGTTTAGCCCAGTATGTTAACTGATATTCAGGGGCCCTCTTTAATAAAATTAAAGAAAAGTACAAACAACATCATTACAACATAATAATAATAATAACAATAATAATAATAATAATAATAATAATTGATAATAATAATAATAATAATTGATAATAATTAATAATAATAATTAATAATAATAATAATAATTAATAATAATAATTAATAATAATAATAATAATAATAATTAATAATAATAATAATAATTAATAATAATAATAATAATAATTAATAATAATAAACAACAACAACAACAACAGTAACAGCAGCAGCAGCAGCAGCAGCATCATACAGCATGCAGCAGCAGCAGCAGCAGCAGCAGCAGCAACAACAACAACAACAACAACAACAAATCCTCATTTCCCGGTTAGTAATTTACCATACCCACCCACTCCCCATATAGAAAGCAATACGACATAGGGTTTTCCTTATTTATAATATAGGCCACACACGTGTGTTTGAAACTCAATATAAGCATTTTCATCATGGTTTTATTTATTACAAACATATTCTTTCACCATCTATATACATTGAGGCCCTTTTTTAGGTTAAAATGATCTATCTTAATTTTGACTTTCTTGAATTTGGGACTATTATGTGTTTAAATAACTTAAATAAAACTTAAAAAGCCCTAAAAATGCTCGCCAAGCGCGCAAAATATTTGTGTTTTTAATTCTAATTTCGTCGGAATTGATGAAAACTCCCTAAAATGTGCAATTTATAGAGAAAATTGGCCTACCGTACCAAGAAATGCGCGCAAAGAATTTGAGAATTTTAGGCACTTTCAGAGGATGCATTTGTCAAGGGATGGGGAAATATTTTCTAAAGATGGATATTTTCCCCTTGTTCCCCGGTGTTTTTAATTCTAATTTCGTTGGAATTGATCAAAACTCCCTAAAATGTGCAAATTTTAGAGAAAATTTGGCCATGTTAACAAGAAATGCGCGCGAAATTTGAGGTTTTTAGGCATTTTCAGGGGATGAAAGGAGAATTTATAAATGGGTGGGAAAGATTTTTCAAAGATAGATATTTTCACCTTG
>NW_022706946.1:161424-167618 GCF_011630105.1 Anneissia japonica
TGCGCGCAAAGAATTTGAGAATTTTAGGCACTTTCAGAGGATGCATTTATCAAGGGGTGGGGAAAGATTTTCCAAAGATGGATATTTTTACCTTGTCCCATGGTGTTTTTAGTTCTAATTTCGTTGGAATTGATCAAAACTCCCTAAAATGTGCAATTTTTAGAGGAAATTGGGCCATGTTAACAAGAAATGCGCGCGAAATTTGAGGTTTTTAGGCACTCACAGGGGATGAAAGGGCATTTATAAAGGGGTGGGGAAGTTTTTTCAAAGATAGATATTTTCCCCTTGTCCCGCAGTGGTTACGCCATCGGGCAGCATATATCAAAGGAGTTATTACAGTTTTTGAAGTGGAAAAGGGGTTGCAGGTGTTGTGAGTCTGGTCATTATGATATCTTCCTTTTTATTCTTGACTTTATTTTTCTCTTCTCTTTTTCTTTCCTTTTCTTTTCCTCTTCTTTCTCCCTCTCCCCTCTTTCTTTTCTCTTATTACCCAGCCCGGTATGACGGCTTGGTCAGCCCGGTATAAACCGTCAGGGGCCCCCGCGCCTGTTACGACACTGGCAAACACGCCAATCATCCCCCCCCCCCAAATGAAAAATATTTTTCTACGCCACTGGTAGTTGTACAGTGGTAGCAGCCAGCATTGTTGTGTCTTAAAATATACAGATGTAAGCTTAGGAAGCACACTCTTTAGCCATAAAACTACATCTTTCATTATCGCTGTTCTGGGCTTGTGTTTGAAACACCGCCATGCAACAAAAATGTGCCAAGATATTTATTTTCCAAAAAATCTGCTCGAGATTCTCTGAATGCTGCAATCAGACCACCATCTGGGACATAAGGCTTCTTGTCGGGCACCACCCCTACCACGACCACGTATTAGGTTTATATGTTTTCACGATAATTCCTGACTTGTCCCAACAAGAAGGGGTAAGGATGTTGCATGATGTGGTTAGGGAGAAGAGGGCATTATTCAGAGTCTGGCATTCCCATGTAGGTTAAGGTGCCGTGTCAAACTGGTGACACCAATGACAGAAATTGGTAGGCTTATGTATAAAGTCAAATTTTTATAAACCCACCTTAAAAGGGTTTAAAATACCGCTAAAACAGAAAAATGACAACATTTATACCAAAAATATTTTTTTTTATTACAACATTACTTAAAGTATAGAAAAACATTTATTATTGTTGTAATCAAAGGAATTTGGTAAATTTTACTATTATAATTTTGTAATGAAAAATGCCTGTTTTTCTGGCAACACTGCTTTTTTTTAATTACCCACTTTTTTAAACTGGAATTCTTTAAGGGAGCATTAGAACTACCTATTTGTAGAAAAATAGTTTTAAAAGAGCACCACTTTGAGGTTTATGAGCAAAAGTTTGGACGTTTTTCATAATTTGAAAAAAAAAAAAGCACCCCTTTTTAAAAGCATGGTATCTCCCAACTACAAAATCCAAAAAACATTTAAAAATTTGCAACACATACCCAATGTATTAAACTTATACACACACTCATTATTTTTGATGAATAAACCATAAGGATATCAGAAATATTGTATCAAATTATTACTAATATTAACATTTAAAACAGCCAAAAATGACAAAAATTGCCAAAAATACAAATTTACCCGTTGCCATGGAAATATAAGCATAAAGTAAATATAACTTCATATTTGATTTCTCTTAACAAAGATATAGCTATGTCCACAATTTGGAAGAAATCTATTTTTTTTTTAGTCTGTAACTATTTTTTTAATTTCTTTGACTTTTACAGCCAACTGCTCTTAACATTTTTCAGTTTCGTAGTGCACAAAACTAACAAAGTTGTATAATAATTTTAGAGGCTATGTTCTCACAGGGCTGCTAACGGTTAGCAGGATCCGGGTTCTGCTAACCGTTAGCTGCCATGCGTCCATGCGAGAAAATCCCGATCCCGATACCAAAAATATGATGATCGAATCACTGGCCAATAAGAAACTGGAAATTGTAAATGCGTATGTGTGACTGGTTGATGATAAAAACGCGCTCAACTTGCTAACCGATAGCGCTTGCTAACCGTTAGCGGTATCTGGATACCGCTAACGGTTAGCTCTAACCGATCGGGCGTTCTCACGCAGGTGCTAACGGTTAGCGCTAACGGTTAGCTCCCGATCCGGATACTAGGGATCTCGTGAAAACCAGGCATGAGTGTTTGGTAAATTTTTTAATATAGCGAATTAATTGCAGTTTTATTCATCGATTGTAAAATTAAATTTCTTTTTAAAATAATAAACATGTTTCTAACTACATTTTAACAAGACAAAACCACCATTTTCGTTATCTTTAATATGTTCATTCAAACACGTATAGCTAGAAAAATATACAAAAAAAATACCCTTGTCCTATCTATTCGGATGGATATGAGCTGTATTTCAAATTTAATCAGAATACTGTGATTTGAAATTTGTATTTCTTTTCTTTTTACCAAGGATGTAACTACAAAAAATATTTCGAACGTGAATCTCATCCCAGCTTGTCACTACAAACACGATATTAATGACACATCAACGTAAGTTCAATACTATCATATGTCAGCAAAACTAATAAATGATAAACTAAATCAAAATTCATATTTATGGTAAAATAATACAAACGTGAATCTCATAACAGCATGTTATTAAAAACACGATAATTATAAATATCACTTTAGCGTAAGTTAAAATTTAAATGGTAATATATCAAATTAAAAATCATAACTATGATAAAATAATAGTAAAATAAATGTTATATGCCAGTATAATGTTATTCTGTGAAATCTCTCCTGAAAAACAATAATTATACAACTATCTGCCTCGTTGATGACGTATATAAATATGAATTATATAAGTATAAATACACATTGTGTAATGCGTCTATTGAACTTTAAATTTTATATAAAACCTGTGTACGTTGTACACCACCGCTTATTTTCAAGTTTGTGGTCAACGGATGGTTGTGTGACAGACTATGCAAACGACTATATGTTTAGCGGAGTGACGTGTATATGCACTCATATGACGTCATTTGTAATTCTGATGAAACCCAAGCAGGTGAGAATAAATGGAAAACATGTTTAAATTAAACTTTAAACAATCTTTAGACATATTGATGTACGTGGTAACAATATGAGCTTCTACATTGCTCTCTTTGTCTAAAGCTCTGGCGACACGTCTATAAGCTTTTCTTTGGGCATGTTATATGTTTTTGTTGAAAAATGTTGATTGTCTAGATAGGGCCTTAGACTTGGCGAGCTGATTTTTTATAAAGTAATTCCATATTTTACTACAGATAAATAACAAGACTTTGTCTGTGATTACGATCGTTGGAGTTTCAATTTCGAATGTTTTTCTTGTCACCACACTTGTTATAATCTGCTGTTTGGAGTAAGTTGACGTAGAATAAGAATCAAATAAATAATAATGAGCGTAATAATGATAACGAATATAATGATTCAAACAAACGGTTGCCATTTCATTCCCTGTCATTTCCATTCCAATAGGGCAGTTTGTTGTCCTTTAATAAGGAAAATGTCTAAAAATGGCTTGCTGAAACATTACAAACAACAGTGTATTTTTTTTTCAGGAATTTGAGGAACTCGGAACGGTACAGAATTTTGCGCCATTTGGTCATCGCTCTACTACTTGCCAATTTGTTCTTTTTTCTACTGGAGGTTGATGTAAAGAACTCAGTGAGTTGAATTTATTTTAATAAAAGATATTTGTAAGAAAATTCCAACCATCCCTCTTCAAAAACTGTCTATTTAATTCTGCTTTCAACCATAAACTTTAAGTAGGCCCCCAAAGTGTATTTTGTTAAAATATTTAAAATGTCACAAAGGTTATTCCCATGAAATTGGCTTGAATTTTCTAAAAAAAAAAAAATTGTAGAGTTCGACGTTGGCCGAAAAAAAGACAAGTTTATAGGCATCACCATTTACCCTTAGTTTTTGTCATTTTTTACATACACAATCACAAAAACATTTAAGTTAAAACAAAATTTAACCAAAACCTGAAATACTTTCTTTACAGATTGCATGCAGTCTTCTCGCCGGGTGTTTGCACTACAGTCTATTAGCAGCTTTCTCGTGGATGTTGATAATGTCAACAGATGTTTACATAAAGATTAAATATCCATTTGCTGATCATGAGAGACGCTTCTTCTACTGTCGATACATTGGTTGGATTGGACCCGTCACTGTTGTCGGGACGACAGTTTGTATAACAAGACAAAACTACGCATCGGATAAGTAAATCCTAATATCAGATTGTAAATTTTAATAGAATTATTTAATAATTTAATGAAGTCGATATAAAAGTGGCACTAAGTACTTATCTCTGGTAAAACATAAATTGCTCATTTAGCGATGAAGTTTATTGTTCTGTTTATTAGTTCACCAAAAGCAAAATATCTTTTCTTTTACTTTATTACAAACGCTTCAGGGTCTTTAGTGTGAGAAGCAGTAGCATTTCCAAACACAATGAGTATTATAATTACAACTTGTTTATTAATATATAATATATATATATATTTTTTTTATTGATTCTGTATATATTTACCAATATTATTTTTAAGTGCACTATATTTGTAAATCCTAAATTAATGAATACTGAATACAGACATATTTCTTTTGTCCAACATAAAAAAAGAAAATGCATTTGAAAACTGGCAAACATTTAACGTTACAGCACTGAATATCAAAACATATAAGTTTTATGTGTTTAGATTTAAGTTAAACTTAACGTTATATGTTAGCCTCAATGGTGGTAGGATGGTCTGGTGCCAAACGATCAACAATTTTAGACAAGGCATCTCAGATTTTTACTTGTTTAATGCGGTGATACTGAACTAACTATATGTTGATGTCAATATTGGTTTTTGTTTCTAAATTGGACATTTTTTGTGATACAATCATATTAAAAATATATTCATTTTCTGTTTAGTTTCATATGAATAGTCGATCCTAACAGTAGGTTCAGTTTTACAACAGTGGGAATTACTCAACCAATTATTACATCTGACATAGTGACCAATGACATTTAGGACGTTACTTGCAGGATGGAGTTATAATTTTTATGAGCTTGCAAGTTATAACTTACTAAAATATTTAAAGCTTCCTCTTCATTATACAACCCGGGATTTTTAGAGCAAGAAGCAGTAATATTGCCAAACACAATGAAAATCTTAATAGTAAAACAATTATTAAAGTAATAACAACAACAATATCGATGATGACAATGAGAGGTTTAAAAATGATAATAATTCACAGACAAAATCTAAATATTTTAAATCATTCTTATTATTATGTACCAATTTAGTTTCCTCGTTGAAGAGAGAGAAAAACACTGATAAAGTGCGTTAAAACGTCACAAATAACATGAATTTGTTTTGGCAGCATATGAACACTTTTTGAATTATCAATTTTAGGTGCTGGTTGAAAAATGAATCAGGTGCCATATGGGCGTTTGTTTCTCCTGTGTGCCTCACCCTTCTGGTAATTTGTATTTTCATATCTACTTAATAACGAGAAGGATTAGTATGATCAAGAACAATTTATAAGAAAGAAGTGCAAAGGTCTATTAAACAAGAATGTGTAATCATCAGCATGTGTTCTAAAGAATTCCTAATACTCAGCATTACAATACCACTCGAATACAAAATGTTCTCAACTGCCTTGTTTTAAATATTATTTTATAGTCTCGTTTGTTGTTGCAACAAATTACATTAATTGATTAACTTACCTTTTGTGCAATAACACTATACATGCATAGGCGTAGATCCCGGCGGGGATGGAGGGGATATATCCACCCCCCCCAATATTTGACAAGGGGGGGATGGTCCATTGAATCATCCCCCCCAATATTTTGACTATGTATGGGATAAAATGGAGCTTTACACACTTCAAAAGACTGTCACAGAAATAATTTGCACTGTCTTATGCGCTTACAAAGATGAACATTAATGTTGATAACAAAATTATTATCTGGTACCAATCTAAGCTCTTCTTTCCTTAGATGTTAGATTTGCTTGCAAAGGGAGCCACATTTCACACTGAAGGGTGTGTACGACATCAGTAATGTTATATCAATTCCAAGAATGTTTAAGGTTATATCGGTTGAAGAGGAATTTATTGATTAGGCCTATAACAGCAAATTGCATCAATTTATTTTGCAAAAACA
>NW_022706946.1:167705-171548 GCF_011630105.1 Anneissia japonica
TTTCTTTCCTTTTCTTTTCCTCTTCTTTCTCTTTCCCTCCCTCTCCCCTCTTTCTTTTCTCTTATTACCCAGACCGGTACGACGACTTGGTCGGCCCGGTAAATACCGTCAGGGGAGGGGCAGTTTTCACCCTGCCCCACCCACCGCGCCTGTTACGACACAGGCTAACACGCCAATCATCCCCCTCAATGAAAAATATTTTTCTACGCCACTGTATACATGTTTATAGATTGTCCACGTAGAGTTAGTTGTTACATTGCAACACACAACATTCGCCTATAAAACAGTTTTGCCTATATTTTCCAAGACAAAAATTATTTTTACATAATATTTCTAGTACATTTGGACGTTATTGCAACAAATACAATATAATTTTATAGATTGTCCTCGTACAGTTGGTTGTTATTGGCTATATAGCTTTCAAGAAGGCTCAACGACCGAACCAAACTGGACAAGAAATGGAAAATTTCAAACGAATCAGGTTAGAAAAAAGTGACAACTGCCATCACTTTTGAGCTTTTCTGTTATTTACAGTTTTTTTTCTTTATTCAATTGATCTATTTTAGCTTTTTAAATTTGTTTACGTTATACAATTTATTAAGGCGACAAATATACGCATTTTTCATAATATTGACTATTCCTGGCTGAAATAATAACGCCGTATTGCTTAAGCTATACTTTGGAACTATCCATCTTTGACCCGATTAGAGATTTAATAGGCTAATTTATGTCATATTTTATATTAAAATAGGTCTAAGTCTAAATCAATATAATATAATTGCCTTGTTATTTTAGAGTTTTTATTTCGTTGAATAATATTTGATATTTAACCAATGAGGTTCTGTATAAACTATACCGTGTTGTAAGAGTTGAGTAGTGTGGAGAGTAAAGATTGAGGGCGTGGGGACTGCTCCTGCGTGGGTAGGGGGTTCTGGGTTAGAACGTTGAGGAAGGATTGAATAAAGATAGAGACTAGAATTGTTATTGAGATTTTTCTGAAGTTTAATTTATTTGTGGACATTACAAGTATCAACTTGATACCGCGCCTTTTTCGGGAATATTTTTTATTTCATACGAATGGTCCATATGGAATTATATTAGCATTATTTTGCTGCTATGGGTTCCAAAAGCCAATGGAGGACCTAGGATGAAGGGGGATAGTGTAGAGGATCCTCTATTAGCACAATTGTAAATTTACATGTTTTTATTGCTGTTGAGAGGGGACGTATGAGCGCCACTTTCGATACTTTTGAATGCCCTACGGGTTTTCACCCTTGCGTTAAAATAATTGTTTGTGTTTAAATGATACAGGACGACCAGCGTTACACATTAACATTTAGAACATAAGTTATTCAAAATTATTTGTGAAAAACTTTTTAAATTATTTATGTGTTGTGACCACGTTAAAAACAGGATGTATTTGTTTTTGTATAAGAACTCTGTTTACTGGTATACTGCTCCTTACACCAGCCGTTGGGATATCGTGGATTTTCGGTGTCATCCTCGTCTTTTGTGACTGGAAAGCCTTACATTACATCTATGTCATCTTAAACTCCATGCAAGGACTGTTTATCTGGCTGTCGCAGTGCGCCTTCAGTAAAGAGGTAATGCCAATGCTGTTTTGTTTTCATTTCTCATGAAATATTGTTTTATTAAAACAGCCACAATTAATGTTTACGGTACCCAATTTTATTTTCAGGTGCGAGAGGCACTTATTAAGAAATTCAGCAATCAAATAAGTCAAGAAAATACCACAATGTAACTTCAGTGACAAGTCCAATAGTCAGGCCCTTGAAAACCACATCAATGATGGATCCAAGACTCAGTTTGATACATTAGTTACTTATACTCAATGATGTCATCAGCAGAATCGACAATGTTAGCAGCCAGAGTGATGAACATTACTAATGTAATAGTGTATGTTTTATGGTGAAATACGTACTAACGTGTAGTTATACATCGATTTTTAAACTGATGGGTTTAGTATGGTCTCTAGGACAAATTTTTCTACAAATGAATCTCGTTATAACAATATTTTTCTTGCCATTTGTTAAAGAAAAAGTACCCTAATACCGAAAGGTTTAAAAGGTTACGAAAAGGTAGACACAACACTTAATTAATGTTAAGGTTTTAGATGTTATTATTGTTGAAGGAGATGTGCAAACAATTCCTAAGTAGTTAATGTTCAGATGTCGTAGGTTCCTTATGGAATACAGTGGTCTAATTGTAACATTTTCAGATACCTATAATATTTATCTAGAAAGGAGAAGTGGGCATTTAGCGTACAGTCTTTTAGAGGTTTTGAATTGTATTTTTGTATTAGTTGTTCTTACGGTTACATGTGTAATACTTTTAAAGAGCCTATTGACATTTATGATGCCATACTTGTTCAAGAATGAGACTTCGGCCGTCATCTAGGCCTGTTTTTAGACATTTAGGCAATTGCAGTAATTGTTTTTAGGAGATTTAAAACAACGCTTTGGAAAGTTAAGATGTCATTTACACTCGTTAAGTAACATACATAAACTGAGCATAGATTATATTCGTAATATCATCACCATTTTGCATTGTATATCTTCTCACAATTATACTGTTTAAGTGTGAACGCTTTACGACACAACGCCGCGGCGCGCCGTCTGCTGACTTAATTATGCAGTCTAAATAATATAGACAGACATCACAGAGTTTAAAAGAAAAAAAAGGTATCTACAGACAATGAGAGAGTGAGAAGAATAGGTACAATCACAACTTTCGGGTTACTAAGTGAAATAGCATACGGTAACTGTGCAGTCACTATTACGGAAAAATAAGCTTAATCAAACAGTAAAGCAATATTGAGATACAGAAAAAAATGTATTTTAATATGTTTGACTGCGTGTGAACGCTTTACGACGCAACGCCGTCTGCTAACTTAATTATGCAGTCTAAATAATATAGACAGACATCACAGAGTATAAAAGAAAAAAAAAGTTTCTACAGACAATGAGAGAGTGAGAAAAATAGGAACAATCACAACTTTCAGGTTACTAATGAAATAGCATCTCTGTACAGACACTATTACGGAAAAATAAGCTTAATCAAACAGTAAAGCAATATTGAGAAACAGAAAAAAATGTATTTGAATATGTTTGACTGCATTTACTTAAATATTTCTGTATTTATTCAGAAGATTTGTAATGTGTCAAGCATTACAGACACTACAACTAAAACCTACTAATAACAGCTTTTTTTGTATTTCTTACATGATATTGAATTAAGTAATTTTTTACTTGCCGTGGCACAAGCAACACTAATAATCACACACACCAATCACAAATCAATTTAGTCAATCTAACAAAATGATATAATGTAATATTGCAAAAAAAATAAAAAAGAAAATTGAAATTGTATGAATTGGGATACTGTGATTAAGACCAGGTCGCAAGCATGAGAGCCACCCAGTAAGTCAAATAGTTAATAAAATTTAAAAAAACATTTCATTTTTAATTTATGTACAAAAATTCATGTAAAGCTTTTCTTTTCAAGAAAAAATTGTATATAATGAAAAAAAAAATCTGAAAAGCATAATCAAATTTTCCCTTAATTTAATATTTATTTAACAACTTAATCAAAATAGCATAGCATTTTTCTATTTTTTAAATTGTATATATATATATATATATATATATATATATAAATAAAAGTAAATACGAAAATGAAGCGATAGCATACGTTGACATAATAGAGACATAAAAGTTATTGCAAACGAATATTTCGGACACGCCTGTGTCCTTCTTCAGCGTTAACACGTATGAATGAGAATTACAGAACAAATCAAACTAAAAGTATCAAGTGAATAACCAA
>NW_022706946.1:172654-189199 GCF_011630105.1 Anneissia japonica
TATATATATAGTAAACTTCGAACAGATGCAGTAGTGGTAAGAACACGGACCTATTAGTATTAAATAGGTCCATGGTAATAGTAAGAGAATATTCCATCGTGAATTTTATGCTGTAGTTAATATTTCACTGCTTTTAACTGATTTTTGGCAAACTGGTTTAGGCAAACTGGATTCGGCAAACTGGGTTCGGCAAACTGGGTTTCGGTCAACTTGGATTCATTGCCTTTGAGTCAGGAAACTAGCACTCGGCAAACTGAGATTCGGCAAAGTGGTCTTGGCAATCTGGCATTTGGCAAACTAAATTTCGACCAGTTGGCTTTGGTCCTAATAACTAAACCAACGACTAAATGGAATTAATGTTGCTTTTACAGAAGGTAACTTCATAAAAGCAGTTTGATGAGTAGACACTTCGTGGTAAGGGCAAGGAAATCTTTGAAATGGTCAGACTTCAACAAACCTTCAATAAACGGCAGCACTATAGTCTTTCTCTTCTTGCTACAAGGGTTGGTAATCCTGTAACTGGCAGGGCATGGTCAGTGTAAATATTTGCAAGCAGCCTAAAATGATATTCAATGCTCTCTTTTGTACGTTTTTAATGACTTAGACATATGTTGAGTAATAGTACCATGCCAAATAGGGGCAGCATACTCCACAACAGGCCTAAGCCACATAAACAGTTAAAAAAATAAACAGTTAAAATGCTTTTTTTAAAATTCATAAGGAAGACAACCTTCGAGAAGTTCATGAGGTAATAATAATGGTATTAGGTTTTCATTTTTAAAGTTATTTTAAATGATAAACTCCAAGGAGTTTCATAATGATTACCAGCATCTAAATATATGTCATTATGACGAAATGAAGGTGATTATTAGTAGGTTTATTTTTACGAAAATTAAAAATCAATAGATGACATTCAGTTGGATTATTGACTATATTGATGAAAATACAATAACCACTTAAATTATAAAACAAGGACTGCATGGAAGGCATTTCCATATACGTAACGGTCCCACCTAGAATAAGATCGTCCACATATTTTCCTCTTTTGCAACAATCAACACAAGCATAGTTAATGAGAATCAAAAATAACACCAGACCAAGCAGCCTCCCTTGGTGGAAACCACAGGACAATGACATGTATAGTTAATTGATCCTTGCAAACTTAGTGTTAGAAAAACGCTCAGTCAGAAAAGTGCAGATGATGGGAATTATGGACGATCTCACCCCACGTTCAATTAACTTTCTAACCAAAACTGTATGTTTTACACGATCGAAGCCTTGGTAAAGTCAATGGCACACAGGTCGACATAACTTCCACACATTCCAACACTCTTTAAAATGGTGTGGATAAGACGTGACTAAATAATGGATTGTAGAACATTATTTTTCTATTGCCAAATCTGGCATCAATTTTTGCCTAATATCATCAAAAATCCATTTAACAACAAATGATGATACACCACATTGCGCATCTCATCGACTCACAAGAGAAATATGAAATTCTAATTATTTGTAATATTTCATGTTTTGCAATTAATCAGCAATTGCATATACTATCGTTTGATCATTGGCATAACCAATCAATTTTAGTTCCTTAAAAAATGTTGTTGATCGTGTAATGACTTTATACGATCAACAACATGTTTAAAGTTGTTGATCTTATGACTTTAAAAACATACTGAAATTGATAGGAATATTGACAAAGAACCATTTAATTATTAACATTTTCATTAACCTGATAATTTTAAAAGGTTTCTAGGATATTGGAAATATGATAATGACTTATTAGTCAACGCTGATTATCAAAGTGCTATATAAGAAAATTTATTATTAAAACTCAAAACAATGAAAACACTCTCGGCCCAGATTAACTTTGGGAATTAATAAAAGTCAGAGTTAAAGACATTTCTATTTTTTATGGCAAAAAATAAAGAAAAAATAAACAAAGAAAAAGTGAAACTACAAAACCAAATAAAACAGCTAAATGATTCACTTGTAAACAATGTTAGTAATTCCAATGAAAGCATTGAGGAAGAAATTGAAGAAAAACAAAAATACTGGAAAATATTTATATGAGAATGAAACAAAGGGTGCATACATACATTTAAGAATAAAATGGATGGAAGAAGGCGAACGTAACACTAAATACTTTCTCAGTTTAGAAAAAAAATAACGGAACGAAAAAACATATCAAAAGTATAAAAAACTTAGATGGTGCTGTGTTAACAGCCACAAATTAAATTTTACGAGAGGAAGTCAAATTCTATAAACATCTATATACAAATAAGGGAATATCCCTTAAAGAAAAAAACACCTACTTAGATAAAATAAAAGTAAACAGTTTAACTAAGGAAGGAAATGGTGTATGTGAAAGCATCGTGACTACAGAAGAATGTGATGAAGCCATACGAAAAATGAAGTTAAATAAAGCTCCAGGATGTGATGGTCTGACTGTTGAGTTCTATATTTATTTTTGGAAAGAAATTAAACAAATCGTTTGTAATGCAATTAACGAGTGTTATTTTAAAATTGAAATGAGCCATACACAGAAACGGGGTGTAATAAAGTTATTATACAAAAAGGGGGATAAACAATTCTTAAACAATTGGCGTCCTATCACATTACTAAACACGGATTACAAGATTTTAACACAAATTGTATGTTCAAGACTTCATAAAGTAATTGAAAGTGTTATTAACAATGACCAAAAAGGATACATTAAAGGGCGCTTTGCTTGGGAAAATGTTCGGCTAATTAATGATGTTCTTAATTATACGGCTGAAAAGGAAATGTAAGGTGCTATTCTATCCTTCGACTCTGTGAGTAGGGAATTTGTATTTAAGGTATTAGAACATTTTAATTTTGGAGACTCTTTTCATAAATGGATTAATACAATTTATAATAAGACAGAGTGTGTTAATAATGGATGGTTATCTGAAAGTTTTGAAATGAGAAGTGGCATTAGACAGGGTTGCCCATTGTTGGCGTTGTTATTTATTCTGGTCGTGGAAATCATGGCGTGTGATATAAGAAATAGTGCACACTTTAAAGGAATATCAATACCTAGTCAAGGAAAATATGAGGAAGCGCGTATTGCACAACTTGCAGATGACACTGTACTGTTTGTTGGAAATGAAAAGAGTATTGAGAATGGTTTAAATATTGTTGGTAATTTTGGTAAAGTATCAGAATAAATCTAAACAAAGGCAAAACAAACGCCATATGGATCGGCAAAAATAAAAATGAAAAACCATGTAGCCTAAATTGGGTAGATGAACCAATTAAGGTTCTGGGTATATATGTGGGATATAAAAATAACAAATGTGACGAATTGAATTGGGGTAGTGAATTGATAAGCTTAGAAAGGTTGCTCAATACATGGAAAGGAAGAAACCTAACGTTTTTTGGCAAGGTTACAATATTAAAGAGTCTGGCTTTGTCTAAGCTTACGTACATTGCTTGTATAATTGAAGTGCCAGATGACGTAATTTTCAAAGTAAATAAACTAGCACACGATTTTTTATGGAATGGAAAAACGAAAAAAATAAAAAGAAAAACGTTAATCAGTAAACTGATCGAAGGAGGCATAACTATGCCAGTTTTTTCTTTACACGTAAAGGCGCTCAAGATTACATGGGCAAGGAAAATATTGTGTAGGAAACACGTAAAATGAAAACTGTTACCATTATACTATTTCAACAAATTTTGAAACGAAAGAGTGATTCTGAGTATGTCAAATATTAATCTGAAAAGTAACACGGGCCTTGATACTATACCTTCTTTTTATTTTAATGTTATAAAATGCTGTGTCGAATTAAATAATACCAGTAGTTAACACGTATGGAAAAGTAGTTAAACAAAGCTTATGGGGTAATAAAGCACTTACATATAGGAACAAATCCCTGTTCTATAGGAACTGGAGTACTTCAGGTTTCAATAAGATTAGTGATATAATTATTTTTAATCGTCTAATGAAACCTAGCGAAGTTCTTGAAAAACTATGTATTAAAAGAAATTGGATGAGTGAATATATTTCACTAATTGAGGCTATTCCAAAGGAATGGGTGAAATTAATAAAGCAAAATACGAAACATGATATACATTTGAATTCAGATGAGAATAGTTTTATGCCTCCACAAAGTCAGTGTAAATGGAATAAGGTAATTAACAATGAAGATATAAGTTGGAATGATGTTTGGAAGCGAAAATTGAAAAATGAAAAAAATAGAAAATATGCACAATTGAATTATAAATTATTAAACAAAGCTTTTTCCCCAATATGCAACTATATAATTGGAAGCTAAAAGATGTAACACATGTGGTGAATTGGAGGATGACAACACACGTTCTTTAATTGAATAAGTAATAATATATTAGGGAAATAATTAACAATAATTCCAAAAACCTTGACAACAGCAGCAGTTCTTTTAAAGAACTCCTCCTGGGTTGTGACAGTAAAATTAAGAACCAAATATATTCCATTTCAGTCTACGCTATTTACAAAATTAAAATTTTAACTGAGTTGAACAAGCCAGTATGTACGTACCCTTGGATAGCGTTTAAGTATATTTTAAAGGATATGAACGCAATGGGCTTATTAAACAAGTTCTTTTGGTTGTTTAATAATTATATGCCCTTTATTATAAAGATTATTATTATTATTATTTTTATTATTATTATTATTATTATTATTATTGATCGGATGGTAAAAATTCAATATCATTACCATTACCAGTGATGTTGTCAACGTAATACGGTAGCTCTTTGGTTTGCAGTTGGTGTAAGTTTAACGAAATTTGGAAAAAACATTGTATTTGATGTACATAGATAATTAGTAAATACGTAAATGTGTATACATGTAGGTACTGTACTTGTGAATTAAAATGTGTGTATGGGTGAACGTGTGTTTTTGTATGTGTGTGTATAAATATATACAATGATCTACGTTTGAAAACGTTTAAAAATGACTAAAAGAAAAAGTTATTGACTTTTGTTTTTATTATTATAAAGATTATTATATTAATTATTGATCTGAGATGGAAAATGGTATTGACTTCATTCACATTATCAATGATATTACATCAGCAGTTACCTTTCTGTTTTGTACATAAAAGAAAAACATTTAGGAATTGTTGGAAAAAAATGTATATATATATAAGTAGATCTATATGGTATTGGTGTGTATGTAAGTGCGTGTAAATATATAGTATATACATGTACATGTGTAAGTACATTTTTGGAATGAGATGTATATTAACATATTCAATGAATTACATTTTGGGACCTATAAGAAAAAGAATATATTGATGTATTTTTTAGAAATTAAAAAAAGTTTAAAAGATGAGTTCAAAAAATTACAGTCAGCCATTGCGGACTGACCCTTTTTAAGTGCAATTTAGTTTTAATTTTTATATTTTATGTCATTGACGACAGAAAAACAATCAAAATGTAACAAAAAGAGATAGAAATAAAAGTGGGTGAAATTCCCACGAAAGAGAAAAAAAAACCCATTTTCATCAACCTCGAATTTTACAATTTGATATATGATTTCTTTCTTCTATGCATGATTAAATGCAACATAGGCCTATACAATAGGACAGGTAAACAGCCAAAAAAAAAAAAAATACATAAAGATTGGTAATTTCTCATTTCTCATTTATTTTTCTCCACAAAAAGGACAAATAATATTACCATCATAATGTTATGCTGTATACATATACCATAATATCATTGTGGACGGTTGGCCAAAGTAGAGCATTGTGTTATTATAGCCACCTTAAAAATTAAATAAAGAAATCAATAAACAAAAACAAAACACACAAATTCATATTGGCAATGGTATGCAACTCAAGTACGTACATATGCACAGAGTACCAGATCATAGGCCTACAAATACGTTACTTAAACAGCAGCGTTAAAAACATAGAATACATGTTACAGATTACTCATCATAACACGTCAAGAGATACTTTTTGTATTTGAACTTAAATGAATTTGTCGATGGCGAGTTTCTAATACCGTTTTCAATATTATTCCAGATAATGTGGCCATGTCCTTTAATTGTAATTCTTGTACGATCTGTAGTGAATGTTTATGGTGTATACATATTTGAGGACCTGGTTCCATAAAAATGAACAGAATACGATTTTTAAAAATAATTAGAAAAAAATACTTAAAAGGAGATTATTATTGAATTTATACATAAATAAAGTAATATGTAGCTTACGAATGCCGAAAACAGTAAATGTTTTTAAACCTTTAAACAAATAATGAATGAGCAAGATAGTGGTAGTCTGTACCGAGACGAACAATCTTTTTTTGTTTTATGTGTATTGGTTTTAAATTTGAATAAAGCATAAATAAAGTTTCAAGAGGCAAGATATGAAATTGAAACCATCCAAATGTAACTTATTTCAGAGAAGAGTGAAATATGGTTGAGCGAGTGACGCCGCTCTGAGCTCCGGCTTTTTAGTCTAACGCTTTGCCCACTTCCTTGATGAGCTTTTACATTAAATGTGGATTCTAAATGAAGGAAAATATATTTAATGTTGCTACTTTCAATGTTAGAGGATTAGGCGAAAAATTCAAGAGATATCAACTAGCAACAGATATAACAAATTATAAGGTGGACGTAGCCTGCCTTCAAGAAACTAAACTCACGGAGACGATTGACGAATACGTACACAAATGCCGATTCATGAACCTAGGCAATAAGGTTAAGTATTATGGATGTGGCTTCATTATTCACAAGCGACGGGCACCAAGTATTTCTAAATTTTTGAAAGTTTCAGACCAAATATCAGTTCTACAACTTAAAACGAAGGATAACAAGTTTATTACTTTAATTAATGTATATGCACCCACTAGTGACCGGGAAGAAAAATACCCGGCCGAACGTGAACGTATGTACAAGGAATTAGATGAACTCGTAAGTAAATTTGCAAATAAGACATTTCTTCTAATATGCGGAGATTTTAATTCAAAAATTGGCAAAAAAAAACATTTAGATGAAGAAAAATGTATCGGAAATTATTCAAAAGGATTTCGTAATGATAATGGGGACGCCCTAATTAGTTTTTTGTGAAAATAACTATCTATATATATATATAAATATCTATCTATATCTATCTATTTATCACAAATATCGCTTCTCAACAACCTGCAAGACACATCACAATTTGGGCATGTAAACGGAAAACTAAAATGGACAATTAATTAATATTTACAACCAGATAGACTTTATTATTTGTAAAACAAGGTGCAAAACACTACTTCGTAACTCTAGGTCATACGGAGGTTACACAAGTAATAAGCGATCATAGAATCGTAATAACAACACTTACATTGACTTGGCATAACATTAAACGACAACGAAACTCAAACAATAGTAGGCAATTTGCAAAGACAAACGAAAGAAGTATGTGGACGATCTTATTCAAAACACAACAGATAACAGAATACCTGATCGACCCAATAGAGCGTGGGAGCATATAAGAAAAGTGATTAAAAGAGCTACAGAAAATTCTGTTGGTTTCAAACAAAGAAATCAAAACAACAATAGAAATTACGACGAAGAAATTCAAGATCTATCCGTTAAACAGAAAAACATACGGTTAAGGATTACAAACTGCAAAACAGACGACGAACGAAATATTTTTAAAAAAGAAAGGAACAAGGTACTACATGAAATCCAACACCGAATAAGTGAAAGTAGAAACAATGAACTTGACTGTAAAAGTTATGACATTGACCAAGCAGTTAACGGCGCCAGAATGTTTAGAGCGGTAAAAGAACTTTATAGGAAAAAATTCGATGACAGCGGAAAATTTATTGGAAATGATCAGGAAACTGCTAGGGCCATTGGTAAACATTTTAAAAATAAATTCTTCAACATAAATGGTCAGATCATTGCACCATTCGAAGGACAAGGAAGGTCTCTTATAAATGAAATAACAAAATCCGAAGTTTACAAAAGTTCGAAAAAACTAAACAATAATCGCTCAGCTGGAGTACAGATGTTCTGTCGCCTATTATAGCAAACATTTTTAATAATATTTTCATAATGCATGAACCAATTGATATAAATAAAGGTATCCCTGTCGCACTACAAAAACCTGTTAAGGAAAAGGGTCCGATGAACAATCTCAGACCAGTCATATTACTCAACACCATCAGAAAATGCATGTCACTGATTGTGCTAGAAAGAATCCGCCACAAAATTGACAGCTACCTACCAACAAGTCAAATTGGATTCCGACCTGGACGCAGCACAAGCGACGTAGTTCTGACTTATAAATGGATGATTGCCAAAGCATCAAGATACAATCTTGAATTCCACATCACTGGGATTGATATGACGAGTGCATTCGATACAATTAACAGGGACACACTTTTACAAGTACTAAATGGGATTATTAATGAAGACGAACTTCGGATAATAAGATTTTTGCTAAGCCAAACAGGGTTCAACTTAAACTTACGAAGGACTTTAGACAACGTATATTTTGATACGCATACTGGAGTACCACAAGGGGACAGTTTTAGCCCAGTGCTCTTCACGGTGTACCTTGAACACGCGTTAAGGGAATTAGGGGGAGAAGTAATGATCATATTCCAAATGAGATCTCGTATGCGGATGATGTCGATTGCATCAGCCTAAACGAGAAGGCAAATGTAGACCTTATTGGAGCTCACCTAATTTCGTTTAATCCTAAAGTGAACAAAGATAAAACAAAATACACAGTAATTAAAAGAGAAGAACCGGTCAAAGAGAACTGGAGACTAACAAAAAAGTTAGGGTCCCTTCTTGGAGACAAAGAAGATATCACCAGAAGGAAACAACTTGCTGTGAACGCAATGAACAAAAAGACAGCACTCTGGAACAGAAAAGAAAAAAATTAGATTAAAAACAAGACTGAGGTTGTACAACTCACTAGTGAAACCGGTGCTTTTATACAATAGTAATACATAGGCCTTAACGAAAGACGATGAACTAAAGCTAAACACTTTCCATCGTAAGCAACTCCGAAAGATTATTGGGCTGCAATATATCCCCATAGAGTTCAATTCAATTCAATTCAAAATGGTATATTTATTCAAAATTCAAAATTCAAAATTCAAAATTTAAATTAAGACATAAAACATAGCAGCCAAAAGGCTGAATTGCGAATTATGTTAACAATTAAAAACCATTAAAAAAATCAAACAGCAAAGATAAAAAAACAAGTACATCAAAAAAGAGAAAAATATTGCATAAGGATCGATATTCTCTCAAATTCGTCATTATTATAATTATTGTTATTATTATTACTATTAATTTATTTAGTTATGAATACTAATATAAAAAAGATCAAAAAACATCATAACAAGTAAATAAAAAAAAAAGAGAAAAAAGGATTGCACAAAGATCGATTGTCATTATTATTATAATTATTATAATTGTCATTATTATTATAGTTAAGAAAAATAATACAAATCAAAAAGGACATCATAACAAAAACATCAAAAAGAGAAAAAAGATTGCACCAAGGTCAAAACATAATCATTATCGTTACAATTAAGAATATTATAATCTATATTATTGTCATTATTATTTATTATCCTTATTATTATAACTAATTAATTATTTAAGGATTGTCATTAAAAATATCAAGAAACATAACAAATGAGAAAATCACAAACATCAGAGAAAAATTACAATATAGAAAAATACATAGAATAAATTGCACAGGGACCAACAAGGAAGGCAAGGGGGAGGGGGAATCACTGAACCGCAAAAAGGGCAATAGCATGCACAAACCCCCAGGGGGAGAAGATAGTTATTAATTATTAATCATTGGAGTTAATTAAGTTAACAAGGTATGGTAATGGGCTGTTTTGATATATTTTCGTTCTACAACGGGGTATAGTAAATTTAGTATTGCACCTATTATTATAGGAGTTGACCCTTGGGGGAGGGAGCAAGTCATGAAGTTTAGAATACGGATGAACAAGGGTTTTTGCAAAGGAAACGCATAGGTTATGTCGTCTATCAGACAATTTGTCCAATTGGAATTGGGATAGTGCGTCGTCATACGACAACAAATTAATACCCAGGATAATTCTACATGCCCTCTTTTGGACTCGCTCGATGCGGGAATCCCAAAGTTGTGTAAGTCCACAATTCCACACAGGAACTGCATATTCTAAAATAGGACGGACTGTACTAATGTAAACAGTGATAAGGTCAACAGGGGGAACATCATGATGTTTAAGGGCTCTTAAAATATATAATTTACTATTAGCCTTTTTGACAATATATTTGACATGTGAATCCCATTTAAGATTAGCCTGAAGCATAACTCCAAGAACATTAACAGTGTCAACTGCTTTCAGAACATGATCATTCAGAGAAATAGATGTAAGGAATAAAGTTCCTTTTACTAAAACTAATGTCCATAGTACAACATTTCTTGGGGTTAAGCTTCATATTGCTACCTGAAGCCCAATCATGTAGCGCAGTTGCACATGATTGAAGTTCAGATTGGTTAACAATATTACGATACTCGATTAATGTAAGATCATCGACATATTTGAAATGTTTAACAGGAGCATTTTCAGGGGGGAAGACGTTATTAATCATTGCACAGAAGACGACGGGGCCAATTTTGGTCCCTTGAGGGACACCAAAATTGACAATGCAACTATCAGATAAGTGACCCCTATACTTGACTTGATAATGTCTGTTGCTGAGAAAGTCAGCAATCCAAGCAACATTGGTAGGTGAAACGTTCATATTTATTAGTCTGGAAACCGCAATCGTATGATCAAATAAGTCGAAGGCTTTTGAAAAATCAGTGAACAAAATGGAAGACACAGTGGAAGGAGTTTCAGCATGCCGATATAGCGAGTCCATAAGACTAATTAAGCAATGAGATGTAGACACTTTTCGCTGATTCCCAAACTGCATCGGGTCAAGCATGGTATTCATTTCTTTCAATGTATCTCTTGCCACAAAGTGTTCCGCAATTTTTGCAAAATGGTCGGTAAGTGCAAAATGGTCGGTAAGTGCAATAGGTCGTATATTATCAAGTGTAGCTGGAAGCTTCGGATCCTTAGTGATGGTAACTACATGGGCACGTTTCCATTCACTGGGCACCTCAAGCGCACGGTAAGACGCATTAATAATACATGATAACTTTGACCAGTCATAACACGTATATTTTTATACCATTCACTTGGTGAGGATCGTTTGAGATGCTGAATCTTATTAACATAAAATAGATTTTTTGCTTCTCTAATTAGACGATTGATCTTGTTTCTTAGTTGACGCCAAAGGTGATCATAATTGTTTGCGAATGCTTTTTGTCTCTTGGCAATAAGTGCTTTAATTTGCGATGACATCCACGGTTTATCGGTGGGATGGCGCTTAACAACACGTTTTGGAAAATACTTGTCAATTGATTCATGCAAGGTTTGGTAAAAGTTAGAACACATAGTTTGCATATTGTTCTCGTTATACACTTCCATCCACTCATAATCAACAAGCCACTGCCCATATGCTCGTAACTTACTGTCAGGCATGGGACGCACAATGTGTTTTCTTAAAAAGTTAGATTTCGTAGCAGTTACTTTGGGTTTAAAAAGAACACAATTGTGATCCGACAGTCCAATAGGAGGCAAAATGACAGGGCGCAGATATTTTGAACTAACGTTGGTAAGGATTTTGTCCAAAATTGAACTGTCTCGTGTAGGTTTGTTGACCACTTGTTTAATTGAACTAGATAGAACACAGTTCAAGTCGAGGTGGTTGAAATCTCCAACTATACAAATACCACTACCGGGGTGTTTGGACAAAACACTATCAATCGTAGAGCTCAAGTGATCAATGAGTTTTTCAGCAACATGGCTATTGGGCGGATAGTAAATCACACCTCCACAAAACTGGTGACGAACCTGGGTAGACGGGAAGGTCTCACGCTGACCCATAGAGCTTCAATATCAAATAAACACCTTTATGATAGATGTACGGCGAGACCCTTGTCACTAGAAATTTTAGAATCGAGATGGCGATTATTTGGCCACATTCAGAGACAAAACATAAACAATCCTACAAACCTGGCAATCAACTTCTACTTCACCGAGACCAATAACAGAAAAGTCAGGGGACGTCCAAGGACTACAATAATCACATATCTCCATAACGACCTCAGTAAGATCCAGTCTACCAATACTCAATATCCCGCTCAACTAAAAATTAAAAATGATATGGAGAAATTAAAATTACTGGCACAAAACAGACATATTTGGAAAGGGCTCATCGAGGTACTAAGTAAAGCGGCCGAAGCGGAACTGTCATCGGACTTTTCGGCGATACGGCGATGATGATGATGGATAATGAGTGAAATACTTAGGCCATGTTATTTCCGAAAATGGTATCGAGACAGACCCTGACAAAATTTCATCCCTCACGACATGGCCCATTCCCACTAACAGTAAGGAGGTTAGATCATTCCTTTGTTTCGCCGGTTACTATCTCCGCTTTGTCAAGGATTACTCCAAAATCATTCGCCCCCTTTATGCATTGACAGGTGGTTCTCCTCGCCCTAAACATAATCTTAATCTCGTAATGTACCCAAGCAAAATGTTGTATGGACTAGTGAGTGCCAGGAATTGTCTGACATCCTCGTCAGAGCACTTTCCTCTTCTCCCCTTCTTGCTTATGCCGATTTTTCCAAACCTTTTACTTTGCATACTGACGCTAGTTTGGACGGACTCGGCGCTGCGCTATATCAAGAGCAAGATGGCCATGAGCGCGTAATCGCGTACGCAAGTAGAGGCTTATCAGGAAGCGAAAGAAATTACCCGGCCCACAAATTATAATTCCTAGCGTTAAAGTGGGCCATCACCAAGAAATTTCATGATTATTTGTATGGTAGGCACTTTACTGTGAAAACAGACAACAACCCCCTTACTTATGTGGCTACCACAGCTAAACTAGATGCTACGTCCCAACAGGTGGTTAGCAGCCCTGTCATCCTGTCCTGTCATCCTGTTATCCTTTTTCTATCAGCTATCGTGCCGGTAAGCATAACGCTGACGCCGAAAGGATTCCCCGACGGAGGTCGAGGACCCACGGTGGTTAGACCTGTTGTCAAAACTCGAACCCCAGGTGGACGAAAGTGCTAACATCACCTCCATAAATCATGAGGTAATACAAGCCTTAAATAGTTACCACCAGATCAACCTTGATTTTTGCGATGTAGAACCTTCCCCTTTAGTAGATTCCCTACCCATCTTAAGCGATGACAGTCCCGTCCCCCACCAGTAATTGTACAATCCCCACACACTATGTCATCTATGAACCCCTCCCATTGGAAATCCCATCAGGAAACAGACCCCACTATAGCTAGGATTTTATATTATTAAGATAGGAATTCTCGTCCCAACCCCCAGGAACGACAAACTGAAAATAAACTAACCCTTATTGCCCTTAAAGAGTGGGACCGCCTTTGTGTGCTACACCGTCGACGAAAGGACAAAAATGGCCAGGATTGTTTTCAATTGGTCCTCCCTTCTTCTTTTAAACTTAAAGCTTTAAAAGGGCTACATGATGATTTAGGTAATTTTGGGAGGAACGAACCCTTCATTTAGTTAGGGATAGGTTTTATTGGCCCAAGATGGAAAGCGATGTCTCTAGCTACATCAAAGCCTGTGGTAGGTGTATTCGGCGGAAGACACCACCATCAGCCTGTCCCAAAGCCTCCTTAGTTAACATTAGGACGAGTGAGGCCATGGAATTAGTATCCATGGATTACCTTTCACCAGAAGAATCAAAGGGTGGGTATAATAGAATCTTTGTAATCACAGATCATTTCACTAGATACGCACAGGCCATACCTACTAAAAATCAAACCGCCCGCACTACAGCTCGTGTCCTATTTGACAACTATTTCGTTCATTATGGTTTCCAGCACGGTTACATTCTGATCAGCGTAGAAACTTTGAGTCTGAAGTGATATCCGAATTGTGTAAGTTATGTGCAATTACTAAATCACATACTACCCCTAACCCTCAGGGTAACCCCCAGTGTGAGCGTTTTAATCGCACTTTGTTATACATGTTAGGTACTTTGACTGATGATGGTAAGGCCGATTGGAAATCTCACGTAGCCCCCTTAGTACACGCGTATAATGCCACTACCAACAGTTTTCTCTTCATATTTTCTTATGTTTGGTCGTCATCCTAGACTCCCTATTGATATTATTTTGGGTCTGGATAAGCAAAATAATGGTTCATCTACCACAGTAACTAAGTACGAAAGCGATATGCAAAACCGCTTAGAAGATGCTTATAAGCGAGCGGCAGTGCAAGCGATCAAATCGACCAGCGCGAACAAAGAGGCGTATGACAGAAAAGCGCGATTCTGCTCTCCAAATTAATGATAGAGTTTTAGTTATGTCATTAGGTTTTAAGGGTGCCCATAATCTTTCTGATAGGTGGGGTAAAACAACATATAAAATAGTTAAGCGTGTTAAGTCCTGATATCCCTGTATATGTTGTACAACCTGATGTTATAAAAGCCCCTGAGCGAACTCTTCACAGAAATCACCTGTTACCAATTCCGTCTCTTCCCCTTGATGATAATCAGCCATCCCAACCACATGTTATCCGAGTACATGACTTTCTAACGAACTGAGTACCAGTAGGCTCAGCGATCGGCCAAAACCAGCTCCTCGACCTGTTTCCCCGCCCCGCACCCCGGTCCCAGCACCTCGTCGCCACCCAGTCCCTTGCCCACGACAATTCTTCCCCAGCCTCTCCTGTGCCAGTTTCTGATTCTTCTACTTCAGATCCGAATGATATTCCTCCCGTACCACGCCCTAGAAGAACGACCAAACCCCCTGTAATATTTTCATATGCTATGTCTGAAAGTAGTTCGAATTATTGTAATGATGCTAATTTGTTGTTTAAACTCTTAGAAAATGCGTCTAGAGAAGCAGAACGGAATGCATCTCTTAGACGAATTATTTTGCAAACGTTTGCTTAAATTGCTATTGTTTTGATGTTTCTAAAGGATTTTTAGAATTTTTATCTATTTTTGTTACACATTGTAATTTTGTTTGACTTTATATTTACATTGCTCTCGTTTAAGAAATTTGTGTTAATTGATTGTTTTAATCGACGAATGTTGTTTGTAATTTAACAATAAGTTTTCTGTTACCGTTTATGATGTTTTTTACTTGATGATATTTTCCTTTCAGTTTGTTGTTCCCCATTTTGAATTGTTTTTATGCTTTGTCTTAACGGCAAATTTGAGGACTGAATTAGCCCTCCTATTTCCCTTAAGTGTAATGTCGGGACGACATTCGCTAAAGCAGGGGAGGATGTAGTAGGGTGTATTTTTGTATATTTCTTGTTAATTTTAAGTACCTTTAAATTTATTCCATATTATTTATTTATATTAATCCACTATCCCATATCCGAAGAGGCTATACAATGCAATACTGTTTTAGCCCGTAGGTTAATGACCCATTGAACATTCCATTTCCTATAGTCAAATAGATACCACCAGCTAACCCTCTCCCGAGAGTTGGGTGGTGGCATGCTGTCGACATACCTGAGGTCAAGTGTAGGAAACATCTTGTCACCATCAAATGATGTATTATTACCGGACACAGGAAATCGGGAATGGACAGTGACTTTGGGTGTTGTCAGAGGCTAAAGGACCAATGATAATTGAATATTTGAATAAGTAGGGTGGAGCCAGATCCCCTACATATACCCAGAATATCCAAAGAAACAAGTGAGAACAGGAGGAGTGAAGAAAGAAATCCAGTCCAGTGAGAGGAGAGCGGTACCTCAGCCCGAGGGCCGTGGCTCTGGCCATTTGGCCATTCCGTCAGAATGTTGTACCAACATAATTCTACACTAACTTAGACAGGGCAAAGTCTACACCGTTCAGCTCTAATCGAACTGAATCTAAATGGAGATCAGGTAGGCTGCTGTTCCCAATCTAAAGTTTAGTAGCTGGAGTATTTTAATTTTTGTTACAAGTTTCGAGATTTATGATGGAGGAATACCCAGGCCCATGTCTGATCGACATGGGATGGTTGATGGTGTTACCTCGGATTGACGTTTTTATTTCTTGACTAATGATTGACTTGAATCGCCATCTGCCATCAAGTTGGATTCGCTTCTATATTTTATAACTTTGTTTTGGACTTCTTCGCTATTCCGTCGCTGTTCCTTCGTTATGGTTTGCATATCATCGAACACTATTAATATTATGGGACTGTTTCTGAATGGACTATGCCTATCGTGTTTTATCTTCAATTTGTTCTCACGTGTGTAGTTGTTAGGTTAGTTTAAGTTCCCGTTTAAATCCCCCATTGTAATCCTCCTTTATTTAATAAATATTGTAGTTGTGTTAACATATATAGGAAGGATTTTGTAGTTTTCATTTATGGTTGCATAAGTAATACTGACTGAGCAGCGCGTAACTGGAACCCGAGCCCCGACGATGAATTAAGTGACTGTTCGCTTACTATCAAGTAGGGGTAAATA